>NC_057807.1:340123398-340314209 GCF_018294505.1 Triticum aestivum | reverse complement strand
CATCCAATCGATCGGCTTCAGTTAGCAGCAGTAGCGAAGGAATCGCTCCATCGGGTTCAGTTAACAGCCATCGATCGATCGCTCGGGTTCAGTAACGCGTAGCCTGCAGTGCAATCGCTCGGGTTCAGTTAGAGCGCAACGCCTCGCTCGGGTTCAGTTAGAGCCAACGCCTCGCACACACGCGCGTATGTGTACGAGAGAAACGCGCGTCGCTCGGCCCCCGACCTCCCACCGTAACCGGCAACTCCCCGAAATTTTCCTCCCCCTCGCTTCTACCACGGTTTTTTCCATCATGGACGGCCCAAAGAATGTCATGCAACTGCGTCTTCGGCTCGCCCAGGATGAAAAGCCCATTTTCTATCATGATTTTTTGCCATAGAAGTAGGAGCCCACCACATCTATGATGATACCGGGTTTTGTCACAATTATCATCATAGAAGTGTCATATGTATGACAGAAAAAAATTCATTCGGCCCAAAATGTCACGGATGTGTCTTTTTTTTGTAGTGATTGGGAATCACATAATCTTCACCAAAAGGAACAAGGTCCTTTGATAGCATGAAGGAGACTAGAACGGCATCAATTGGATTGTCAATTGAACTAGTCAGAGGCTTCATCTTCTTCGGAGCTGAAGAATTTGATGAAGTTGATGCCTTCCTTTTCTTCACAACTGCACGCTCTGCAGCCTTGGTCTTCTTCGCATCTGATGCAGATGGAAGGATCAGAGTTGGTGTAGGTGCAGGAGGTGCAGAGGACTTTGGTTCATTTTCTTCAGGCGCAACTGATGCAGTTGCCCTGACTTGTTCACTTTCTTCAGGCGCACCACTAGTGGATGCCCTAGCAATATCTTCAGCGGCTGGAATGGAATCATCAGCCCTGACACTCTCATTTTCTTCAGCAGCCTGATTGTCATCAGCGGTGCTGGCATGTTCTTCAATAGGCTGAGCAGATGCTTTAGCCTGAGTAACTTCAATGTGCACAGGAGGAGCAGCACTTGAAGTGAATTTCTTTGTCAGATTAATGAACCGCACCTTGGCGCCCTTCCAATCAGCATGGTAGCGATCAAATTCATCACTCAGTTGCTTGATTTCAACTTGCAAAGCAAGGAGCTGATTGGGAGTGAGAGTGAGGACATTGTCCTTGAGGTAGCGCTGTTTCTTGTACTGCGCTTTCTTCAAACTTCTGCCTTGTTCAAAATTCCACTTTTCTTCCTCAATAAAGGCAGTCAGAACATGACTCTGACCAGGAGTGAGGTTCATCTCCGGCAAAGGCGTGTTAGGGTCCTTGTGCCATAGGTCAATGTAGTCGAGGTTCAACTTTGGATCCAACATCAGCGTCACATTGTTGCCTTTGGCTCTAGCGGCCCTGTCTTGCCTGTCTCTGATTATTTCGGCAAGTTCTTCTTCATCAGCCTCATCATCATCAGAGGGAACTTGGAAGGCGACCTGCTTCTTATGAGGACTTGGTCGAACGCCTCGTTCAGCAGTGGCCTTTTTCTTCAGTAGAGAGGGACCAGCTGAGGAATTTTGAGCAGCTGAGGAGCTTGCAGATGCTCCTGAGGCAATTGAGAAGCCTTGAGTCCTTTGGCACGAGGCGATATGCACAGGTGCCGAGGATTTGGTTGGAGCAGCTGAAGACTTTGACGGAGGAGCTGAGGACTTTGAAGGAGCAGTATGAGGAATTTGCCATGAGGGCCTTGAAGAATCTGGCCTTGAGGGCATATCAGAGGAGCTTGGCTGTGAGGGCATTGAAGGTGAAGCATTGGACTTATGTGCAGGCTTCTTATGCATTGCCTTCTTTGGCTGACTAGCAGAGGCCTCATCAGAGGCAGCAGCAGCAGCAGAGTCTGTGTTGAATTTCTTCACTGCTTCCTTTGCTTGCTTGGCTAATTCGGCCTGGCGCTTTGCCCATTCATTATCACAGTCCTCACCGTGCTTGAGGCTGGTGGGATCTGCCAATTGGCCTAGTGCCAATGAAGGTCTTGAGCATGGAGGGTTGAACGCAAATTTCTTCATATACTTGGGAGTAACATACCTGTACTCCCTCCATTCTCGTGCCCATCTCCTCTCTATCCTTTGTATGCGCACCTTGCGCTGATTCTTGTCCTCCTTGCCAAACTTGGCTTCATCAGGAGTGCAGTATCCAGCATAAATGTCCTCAAGAATTTCAAACGTAGTATTAACCTCAGGCCTCTTTCCTCCCTTCTATGGCTTCTTGTCAGCCATTTTCTTCAGCTGAGGAATATGAACAACTGAAGTTTATGAAGAGGTGTGCAACTTTTCTTCGAGGAATGCTGCAAATGAGTTAAGTTGATGAGAACCTAGTGATTCAGCAGCGGACATTTGTACCTGTGAACAGAGTATAGTTGCGAGGAATTTGGAGAGGTCATATGCGTTCTCAGAAGGTTTTTCAAAAAGAATAGGTTTTGAGGAATTTGACCAAATGAGTCTTGAGGAATTTCACTAAGCGTTCTTTGTCTTAGGTTCCAGAGTTGTATAGATTGAAAATCCACACAAGTGAGGAATCTTGAAGAAAATCATTGCTTAGAGAAATGAATCAAGAGCAGATGACATGTGAGGTGTTCATGTGTGTGAAGATTTGAAGAATAAACACCTTTAAAGATTTTCAAGAAAAACTTGAGAATCAAAGAGGGCAGTAAAAGTAACTTTTAATTACCCGAAGTGAAGAACGCGACGAACTATAAAGAGTAGATGTGAAGTTCATCGGGTCAGATCTTCCACGCCCTAACTCGGCAGAGGAAGACAGCTACGGCGGCAGCAGAGTGAAGAAATCCGCAACCGGCGCGAGTATGACGGTGACGAGGTCGGGGCAGTGAAGCTCTTCCTCACCGGCGATGATGAAGTAGCGGTGGTGCTAGGGCTTTGGGAAGCTCGAGCGGGAGAGAGCGCGAGCGAGGTGAAAGTGAAGTTAGGAAGAGACAGGGGTATTTATAGAGGGAGTGAAAAATTGTTCACCCGAGGAAATCGGGCGAATGTGCCCCTGGCCCTTCTCATTCGCGTGACATGTGTCACCCACATACTGAGAGGTGACGACCATGTAGGATCGTGGGTGAATAGATAAGTATTGTCATGAGAGGTGGAACGGTTTGAGCGGCAAAGCCGAAAATTTAGATAAGATAGGTTTTTTTTTAAATTCCGTTCGCAATTTCTTCAGCTATCAAGGACATAGTGAAGATTTTGAACGAGTTTCTATTAGAACACACATGAAGGATTTGTGAATAGACTGGGTTGAGTTTAGCATAGAAGGGAAGGGTCCGATCACATTCACTTAGCAGAAGAAAAACAACTTAAAGAATTAGCAATAAGTGAATGTTGTAGAGGACATAAAACTCATATATATATATATATATGTATATATATTCAAATGAAGAACAACACCGAAAGGAGTGAAGACAATGCAAAGTTGAAGAATTTGAAATACTGAGGAATTTCAAAAACGAAGAAAAACTCAAATTGAAGATTTTCAACTTTGGGTGGTGGCGTAACCCACCATATAAGAAAGCTGATTTCAGACACCACATACAATTGTCGTAGGGCTCTGAGAATCAATTTCTTTATTAGTTTCTTCACATTTAGAGGGTTAGTCTTCATTGATTGAAGAAAATGTTACTTCGTCTGTTGCGCATCTAAGTCATCAAGTCAGCATAAGTGTTAGGATGTGTGTCCATTTCAGAGAACATTCGAAGATTCTAGGATATTTAGCTCACACTGCAACTTCCTAAATCTCTTCTCATCCAAGGGCTTAGTGAAGATATCGGCCAGTTGATCTTCAGTGCTGACATGGTCAATGGAGATGTCGCCCTTCAACACATGATCACGAAGAAAATGATGACGAATCTGGATGTGCTTGGTCTTTGAGTGTTGAACTGGGTTATGAGCAATCTTGATGGCACTCTCATTGTCACAGTAGAGAGGCACATTGTTCACGTTGACGCCATAGTCCTTGAGTGTTTGCTTCATCCATAGTAGTTGAGCACAGCACGATCCAGCAGCAATGTACTCAGCTTCTGCAGTGGAGAGTGATACGCAGTTCTATTTCTTCGAGGACCAACAGACCAAAGATCATCCGAGGAAATGACATGTGCCTGATGTTGACTTGTGGTCCACGCGATCGCCAGCATAGTCAGAGTCTGAATATCCGATGAGATCAAAAGAAGAGCCCTTGGGATACCATAATCCAAGTGTTGGTGTGTGAGCTAAGTATCAAAGAATATTCTTCACATCCTTATGGTGTGATTCCTTCGGTGTAGCTTGAAATCGGGCACACATGCAAAGACTAAGCATAATATCCGGTCTAGATGCACATAGGTACAGTAAAGAACCAATCATGGAGTGGTATACCTTTTGATCGAAGTCTTGACCATTTTCATCAATGCACAGATGGCCATTTGTGGGCATTGGAATTTTCACCCCTTTGCAATCTTGCATGTCGAATTTCCTCAATACGTCCTTGAGGTATTTCTCCTGAAATATGAATATCCCATTGCGCTGTTGACGAATTTGAAGACCTAAAAAGAACTTCAATTCTCCCATCATAGACATTTTATATTCTTCACTCATCATATAGGCAAATTCATCACTATATCGTTGGTCAGTACGGCCAAAAATGATATCATCAACATATATTTGGCACACAAACAATTCATCATCATAAGACTTAGTGAAAAGAGTTGGGTCGAGTGAACCGGGTTTGAAGCCTTTCTTCATGAGGAATTCCTTCAAAGTATCATACCACGCCCGAGGGGCTTGCTTGAGGCCATACAGGGCCTTGTTGAGCTTGAAGACTTTGTCAGGATTCTTTGGATCTTCAAAACCTGGTGGTTGAGCAACATATACTTCTTCATCAAGCTTACCATTGAGGAATGCACTTTTCACATCCATTTGTTGTAAGATAATATCATGATGGTTAGGGTAAGCAAGTAATATGTGAATAGCCTCAAGTCTAGCAACAGGTGCAAAAGTTTCATCGAAGTCAATTCCTTCAACCTGTGTGTAGCCTTGAGCTACTAGTCGTGCCTTATTCCTCACCACAAGGCCATTTTCATCTTGCTTGTTGAGGTAGATCCACTTTGTGCCAATAATGTTGTGCTTGCGAGGATCTGGATGTTTGACCAGCTCCCAGACGTTGTTAAGCTCGAACTGATGTAATTCTTCTTGCATAGCTTGAATTCACTCAGGCTCCAGAAATGCTTCATCTACCTTAGTGGGCTCTGTGATAGAGACAAAAGCAAAGTGCCCACAAAAGTTAGACAAATGTGAAGCTTTTGAGCATGTGAGAGGACCTAGTGCTTCAATGTCATCGATCATCTTCTCGATTTGCACTTCGTTTGCAATACGAGGATGAGCAGGTTGTCTTCGAGGAATTTGATCTGCATTTTCTTCAGGTGCATTTTCCTCAACACCATTTTCTTCAGGTGTGCCAGCTCGACGTTCATCATGTTCTAGAATGAATTCTTCAGTAGATTCTTCAGTAGGAATGACATCCTCAGTGGCTTTGAACTTGATAGAATCCTCAGGTGTTGGTTCATCTATCATAGAAGGTAGGTGCTCTCTTTGCGAGCCATTAGTTTCATCGAACCGCACATCCATAGTTTCAACAACCTTGTGAAGAACGTTGTTTAAGACTTTGTAGGTGTGCGAGTGCTTTCCGTAACCAAGCATGAAACCCTCATGTGCTTTCGGTGCAAATTTAGAATTGTGATGAGGATCTCTAATCCAACATTTAGCACCAAAGACTTTGAAGTAACTCACATTGGGTTTCTTGTCAGTGAGGAGTTCATAGGCAGTCTTCTTGAAGAATTTGTGAAGATATACTCTGTTAATGATGTGGCATGCAGTATCAATTGCCTCACTCCAAAAACGACGAGGCGTCTTGTATTCATCAAGCATAGTGTGAGCCATCTCAACAAGAGTTTTGTTCTTGCGCTCCACGACACCATTCTGTTGAGGAGTATAAGGAGCAGATAACTCATGAGTAATACCAAGTTCATCAAGATAGTCATCAAGACCGGAATTCTTAAACTCAGTTCCACTGTCACTCCTGATGTGCTTGATCTTCACACCAAAGTTGGTTGAAGCCCTCAAGGAAAATCGTTTGAAGACTTCCTGCACCTCATGTTTGTAAGTGACAATGTGTACCCATGTGTAACGAGAGTAATCATCAACAATAACAAAGCCATATAGAGATGCATCATTTGTAACAGCAGAATAATGATTAGGATCGAAGAGATCCATGTGAAGCAATTCAAATGGTCGAGTGGTAGTCATGATAGTCTTTGCTGGATGCCTGGCCTTTGTCATCTTCCTAGCTTCACAGGCTCCGCATAAGTGATCCTGGAGGAATTTGACATTCTCAATGCCAATGACATGCTTCTTCTTCGCGAGCGTGTGCAGATTCCTCATGCCAACATGACCAAGTCATCGATGCCATAGCCAGCCTTTTGAAGCTTTTGCAAGTAAGCATATGGCCGGTTGTGGTCCTGTAGAGAAATTAACAATGTACAAGTCTCCTCTCCTAAAGCCTTCGAAGACTTTGGAATTGTCAGCTTCCATGATCACAACACAACAATACTTGCCAAAGACAACAACCATATCAAGATCACAAAGCATTGAGACAGACATGAGGTTGTATCCTAAGGACTCGACAAGCATGACTTTGTCCATGTGTATGTCCTTAAATATCGCAACCTTACCTAGACCCAATACCTGACTTTTGCCTTTGTCAGCGAAGATGATATTCTTCAGATGTGAAGATGATAAAGGAGCATCCATCAATAGATTCTTGTCACCAGTCATGTGATTTGTACATCCACTATCGAGGACCCACTTATTGGCTTTGGGTTGATCATCCTGTAGATGAATTAGTGCAACTTACGAACTCACATACTTCATTAGTGAAGAATATGACATCAATATCATCAGATCAATTTCATCAAGCAATAGAACAGATAAATTGGTATGAGGACGTGTGAAATGAAAGTTCATTTCATCATGATTAGCTTGCATCCTATCAGGCACTATTCAGGTCTCCAGCAAATTCTTCAGACGTTTCGAGCACGTCTAGAGACCTGACCCTGCATAAGAGATTAGTTCTTTTTATTCACCACCCACATCTGAAGGGGTGGCAAAGAATTCATCACTCTGCGAGCACCATATGAGAAGGGTTTCATAGACGCCAGTCCACTTTGTTTCACATAAGAGGGGTTAGGGTAAGCATATGAATAAGCAGAGAAATTCTTTGAGGACTTATGAACATAATGATTTGAAGAATAATGCACATATTCATAGCCCTTAGCTCTACCCTGCAAAACAGAAGGGTTAGCACGATGATGATCATATCAGGACTTTGATCCTTTTAAGGAATTTGATCCACGTGAGGAATTTGGTCCACTTGAGAACTTGGATCCATATGAAGAATTTGGTTCATATGAAGAAGTTGATCTGGGGTTCCTATTCTTCACAGGTGGTGTCATGAGGACATTCACCTGAAGACTTTCAAGACAACTTTTGGGAACCCAGATTTTCTTCATAGGTGAACCGTTCCTGCGGTTAGAGCCAACATATGTAGCAAATACTTCACCATTCTGGTTTTTGAACAGTTTATAGTTGGAGTCAAATGACTCATCAGAATAATGAGGAGATTCACATGTAAAGCCAGATAAGTTGGATGGATCAACTGGAGGTCCCTTTGCAGCAACCCATGAGGTTTTGGGGTACTGCTCAGGCTTCCAATATGTTCCATCAGCATTGAGTTTCCTCTCAAAGGCAATACCCTCTTTCCTAGGGTTTCTGTTGAGGATCTGCTTTTTGAGCACATCACAAAGAGTCTGATGCCCTTTGAGGCTTTTGTACATGCCTGTCATGTACAATTCCTTCAACCCTGCATCATCAGTGATACTTGCATTATCCTCAGATAAGGAATTAGTGATATCAAAGACATATGAAGAATTTGTAGCATTAGAAGCATTTGAACATTCAGGTGAAGAATTAGCAGTTTCACGTTCAATGCACTTCAGACATGGAGGAACAAATTCTTCCTGAGTAGCACTGATTTGTTGAGCAAGTAGTGAATCGCGCTCCTTCTGAAGATCTTCATAATCCACTCTTAGCTTTTCAAGATCTTGCTTTCTTTGAAAAAATTCATAAGAAAGCTTCTCGTGATTAGATAAGAGAGTGTTATGATGACCTTGAAGATTGTCAAACTTGGACTAGAGTCTCTGGAGATTTTCAGTCAAGGTTTTAGTGCGATCCATTTCTTCACCCAACCTATCATCACTTTTATCTAGCATGTTTTGAACCTTTTAAAAGGCTTTTTGTTGTTTCACAGCAATTTTAGCAAGTTCAGAGTAGCTGGGCTTGAGATTTTCATCAGATTCATCCTCACTAGAGTCAGAGGAGGCGTATTTAGTTACCTTGGCACCCTTTGCCATGAAGCAATAGGTGGGAGCGTAGTCATCATTGCATTCATCAGCCTTGTTGGTGAAGCCATTTTCTTCAGAGTTGAAGATAGACTTGCTGATGAATGCAGTAGCGAGAGCTAGGCTCACCACACCAGACTCGGACTCCTTAGATGCCTCCTCGTCCTCATGTTCCTTAGATTCAGCCTCAGAGTCCATTTCCTTGCTAATGAATGCCCGAGCCTTCTTGGAGGTGCTCTTCTTGTGAGATGAAGACCTCAAGGATTTTGATGATGAAGACTTTGAAGATTTCTTCTTCTTCTTCGCATCATCAGAACTGTAATCCTTGTATTTCTTCTTCTTTGATTCCTTATCCCATTGAGGACAATCTTGGATGTAGTGACCAGGTTTCTTGCATTTGTGGCATAGCCTCTTCTTGTAGTCACTGGATGAGGAATCATTGCTCCTTAAGGGTTTTCCAAAGCGACCACGTCTTGAGAACTTCTGAAATTTCTTCACGACCAGTGCTAGTTCCTGGCTCAGTTCTTCAGGGTCACCAAGGCTGCTAGCAGAGTCTTCATCTTCAGACTCAGAGACTGCCTTGGCCTTCAGAGCACGTGATCTGCCATAGCTCGAACCATAGAGATCTCTCTTCTCAGCAAGCTGGAACTCATGAGTATTTAGCCTCTCGAGGATATCAGCGGGATCAAGTGACTTGTAGTCAGCACGCTCTTGAATCATCAATGCCAGAGTATCATCTCAGCAATTTCTTCACCACCTCATGGTCGGTGATGTCAGTGGCGCCAAGCGCTTGAAGCTCATTTGAGATGTCAGTGAGGCGATCGAAGGTTTGCTGAACATTTTCATTGTCGAGTCTTTTGAAGCGGTTGAAGAGATTGTGAAGAACGTCAACACGAGAGTCACGTTGAGTTGACACTCCTTCATTCACTTTGGACAGCCTATCCCAGATAAGCTTAGCAGTTTCCAAAGCACTCACTCTTCCATACTGTCCTTTGCTCAGATGGCCACATATGATACTCTTCGCTTGAGAATCAAGTTGCTTGAATCTCTTCACATCAGTAGCATTCAGAGAAGGTGTGACTGAGGGAACACCATTTTTCACAACATACCAGAGATCGTTGTCAATTGCCTCAAGATGAATTCGCATCTTATTCTTCCAGTAGGGGTAGTCCGTTCCATCGAAGGTAGGACACCAACAGAGACCTTGATCATACCTGTGGAACATAACTAAAACTCCAGGCGGTTAAACCAAAATCACACAGAACAAGGGAGTACCTTGCTCTGATACCAATTGAAAGTTTGTTATATCGACTAGAGGGGGCTGAACAGGCGATTTTTATGAATTCTTCACTGAGGAATTTGCTGGTGAGGAAATTCCTAAATGAAGAACTACTAGCAGTGGAATAAGTACTCAGAAGTAAACATAACAGAGTACAAGCAAAGTCATCATGATGAAATGAAGACAAGCACAGAGTACAGAAAGCGTAAACACAGGATAACACAAGAAAGAAGACGGACAGACTGAAGAAATTGAACTGAGGAAATTGAGAAAGTCTTCAAACAAATATGAACGGGCACACAACAACAGACATGAGGAAATGAAAGAGTTGAGGAAATAGAACCAGTAAGCTCGATGAAGACAATGATTTGGTAGAACAGTTCCAACTGCTGTCTCAGTTGTACATCTGGTTGGAGCGGCTGAGTATTTAAACTCGAGGACACCCAGTCCCGGACACACAGTCCTCACTGTATTCTCCTTGAGCTAAGGTCACACAAACCTCGCTCAATCACTCGTGGTAAGTCTTCAGGTAACTTCCGAACCTTCACAAACTCGGTCACTCGATGATCCACAATTCCTCTTGGATGCTCTAGACCTTGACGCCTAACCGTTTGGAAGAAGCACAGTCTACAAAGGAAACAAGCGTCGAATCCATGTAGGATCAATCTCTTCAGTGATGCTCAATCACTTTGGGTTTTTAGGTGTTGGGTTTGAGTTTTCCTCACTTGATGATTTTTGCTCAAAGTCCTCAGAGGATGGGATGCTCTCAAATGACAAGTGTCAGTTTCTCTCGGAGCAGCCAACCAGCTAGTGGTTGTAGGGGGCAGCTATTTATAGCCTAGGGAGCAGCCTGACATGATAAGACATAAATGCCCTTGTCGGACATGACCATTAGGTGGGTAGATATTTTGGAATAGCTGGCGCATAGCACAACAACGGTCGGAATTTTGACTATCAAAATCCTCAGGACTATCATGTTCCTCACTGTGTAGACAATTCGCGCTGGCGAATTTCTAACTCCTCAGTCAGAACAAATTCCTCAGAGACCAGAAGAACTTCATCTCTCTCACTCAAGAATATGACTGAACTATATGAGATTTCCAATGACTTCACTCGAAGGGATTGGTAGGTGTAGGATTTTGAGTTGAGCATCACATGGAAATTTTTCCTTAGTATTTCCTCAACCCCCTTTAACAGTACGGTGTTTCCTATGACTCAAGAAAGAGAAAATGAAACTAGGAAAACAAAAGTCTTCACGCTTCATGTTCCTCGAATGATTGCCAAGTCTTTAGGGTCACACCAATTTTTTCACTTTCAAAGTCTTCAGAAAGTCTTCAGAAATCCAAAGTCTTCAGCTGAAGAACTTCATTTTTAGGGGTCGACTTTCTGTGTAAATATCAAACTCCTCATAGACTTATAGACCTGTGTACACTCACAAACGCATCAGTCCCTTAACCTATAAGTCTTCAATACACCAAAATCACTAAGGGGCACTAGATGCACTTACATCTTTCCAATAAATCCCACTTGAATTCAATAGTCTTCATCATATAAGAGCCAGCACAAGAAGTATCGAGCATGGTGCGATCATTGAGAGAAAGCCGAGCATAATTTTTTTGAATAATCATTTCTCTTGAGAGCTCATGATTGGGGCATGAATATAACATTGACTTAAGCCTCCCCCAAGCTTGAGCGATACTTTCTCCTTCGCGAGGCCAAAAATTATATATATAATTGCGATCACGATGAACAAGATGCATAGGATAAAACTTCTGGTGAAATTCCAATTTCAATCGTTTATAGTCCCAAGATCCCGTATCATCACATAGCCTATACCATGTCAATGCGTCTCCCTTCAAAGATAAAGGGAAGATCTTCTTATTAACAACATCATTGGGCATACCTGCAAGCTTAAATAATCCACAAACTTCATCCACATAGATAAGGTGTAAATAGGGATGCAATGTTCCATCTCCTGCAAAGGGATTAGCTAGCAGTTTCTCTACCATACCCGATGGAATTTCAAAGTAAACATTTTCAGTAGGTTCAGTAGGTTGAGGAGCAACTCTTTGCTCTACTGGTCAGGGTGAAGATACCCCGAACAAGCCCCTCAAAGGATTAGTTTCCATAGTAACAAGTGACAGTAAATTTCAGCACACTATATAAATGTTTCCTTACCAAGTTCCACTCACCAAAGGCGCTTCACTCCTCGGCAACGGCACCAGAAAAGAGTCTTGATGACCCACAAGTGTAGGGGACCTATCGTAGTCCTTTAGACAAGTAAGAGTGTCGAACCCAACGAGGAGCAGAAGGAAATGACAAGCGGTTTTCAGTAAGGTATTCTCTGCAAGCACTGAAATTGTAGGTAACAAATAGTTTTGTGATAAGATAATTTGTAACGGGTAACCAGCAATGAAAGTAAATAAGGTGCAGCAAGGTGGCCCAATCCTTTTTGTAGCAAAGGATAAGCCTGGACAAATTATTATAATGAGAAAAGCGCTCCCGAGGACACATGGGAATTATCGTCAAGCTAGTTTTCATCACGCTCATATGATTCGCGTTCATTACTTTGATAATTTGATATGTGGGTGGACCGGTGCTTGGGTGCTACCCTTTCTTGGACAAGCATACCACTTATGATTAACCCCTATTGCAAGCATCCGCAACTACAAAATAAGTATTAAGGTAAACCTAACCATAGCATGAAACATATAGATCCAAATCAGCCCCTTACGAAGCAACACATAAACTAGGGTTTAAGCTTCTGTCACTCTAGCAACCCATCATCTACTTATTACTTCCCAAGGCCTTCCTCTAGGCCCAAATAATGGTGAGGTGTCATGTAGTCGACGTTCACATAACACCACTAGAGGAGAGACAACATACATCTCATCAAAATATCAAACGAATACCAAATTCACATGACTACTAATAGCAAGACTTCACACATGTCCTCAGGAACAAACGTAACTACTCACAAAGCATATTCATGTTCATGATCAGAGGAGTATTAATATGCATTAAGGATCTGAACATATGATCTTCCACCAAATAAACCAATTAGCATCAACTACAAGGAGTAATCAACACTACTAGCAACCCACAGGTACCAATCTGAGGTTTTGGTACAATGATTGGATGCAAGAGATGAACTAGGGTTTGAGAGGAGATGGTGCTGGTGAAGATGTTGATGGAGATTGACTCCCTCTCAATGAGAGGATCCTTGGTGATGACGATGGTGATGATTTCCCCCTTCCGGAGGGAAGTTTCCCCAGCAGAACAGCTCCGCCAGAGCCCTAGATTGATTCTGCCAAGGTTCCGCCTCGTGGCGGCGGAGTTTTGTCCCGTAAGCTTGCTTCTGATTTTTTTTCTAGGGTAAAAGCCTTCATATAGCAAAAGATGGGCACCGGAGGGCCACCAGGGGGCCCACGAGGCAGGGGGCACGCCCTGTAAGGGTGGGCACACCCCCCACCCTCATGGACGGTGGGTGGCCCCCCTCAGGTATTTCTTCCGCTGAATAATTCTTATTAATTCCAAAAATGAATTTCATGGAGTTTTAGGACATTTGGAGCTGTGCAGAATAGGTTTCCAATATTTTCTCCTTTTCCAGCCCAGAATCCCAGCTGCCGGCATTCTCCCTCTTCATGTTAAACCTTGTAAAATAAGAGAGAATAGCCATAAGTATTGTGACATATCGTGTAATAACAGCTCGTAATGCAATAAATATCGATATAAAAGCATGATGCAAAATGGACGTATCACCAAGCACCTTGCAAGCAAAAGTACTTGGCACTTGGGGGCTAATGCATATTGTTGTTCAATCTACACAAGTACTATATTCTATACCAGCAGGTGAAGGACCGGCTTATTCATGTTGATTAAACCGGCCCTTGGGGACTACGGGTTAAGCCGGATTTTTTACAGGTTTTACTAAAGGATATTACTAATGCCTACATGTATGTTCTAAGTCTACATCATATTCATCATAAGTAATAGACTTGGGGGCTAGCATAGTAAGGATAATTCAATGAAGGGAAGAGATTATACCTCAAACTTCTGGTGCATTTGCTTCACCATATCAATTTCGACATCACGGCTGCTGTGTACTTGGCTAAGATAGCCAGAAAAAACTTCCCCAATACTCATGTGAGTATAATCAGCAACATCAAACCTGACCTTGCGGCGTTCCGGGTGCTCCTCCTTAGCAGAACACTTGGCCAGCACAGTAGGTCTCCCCGGCTCAGTGTAGCCGGTCTTGGTAATCTCAACATCAGTGTCTTGGGGATCGTCTATCTTGGCCGGGCTAGAAACTTCAGGGTTTTCAGAGCCATCGGCGGCTTGCTCGGCATGCGGGTTAGCGGTTGGCGTTGGCGTGTCATGAGCTGGTTCAGGTGGTAGCTCATGAGCAGAGGCCTCAGGCGCGACCGTCCCAAGTTCCGGCTCTTTGAAGATCGGCTCTTCGGTCGGCTTGTTCTTCTTCACCTTCTTGCTAGGCTTTGCTTTTCCGCTGCATAAGGTCAAAAGATCAGTACAAATATAAAGAATTGAAATGAATACAGGATAAGTCAATCATCATTACCCTGGAGCGGTCTTGAAAGCCGGCAAGTTGGACTGCATTGAGTCGTCGGAGGAAGGTGAAGTTCCCCGATAATTCGAGTCAGAAGAGTTGAGTGGTTGATGAGTGAGACCCGCCAAAGGATAAAAGGGATTTAAATCAGAGGTGACCTCTTTCCGACGCTTCCTTGGTGTATTTGGTAAGCCAGAGGAGAGTTCTGCGTCTTTGCTGGCCCGGGTCTGCCTCCGGCTCTCATGAATTTGTCGCTTCAAAAGAAATTGAGGATCTTGATAAGCTAAGGGATGTGAAAATCTTACTTTTGGGGTTACTCTTTGGATTTTTTGTCTTGGCAAAGGCTCTGAGTCGGAGGAAATCATAGTTACCTCTTCATCTACCCCATGACTCGTTCCCGTGTCATCCTGATCATAATCGGTATCAATAAGGTGATTAAAGAATGAGCCAAGAGAGTCAAGGGCTACCTCTGACTCAGAAGAATCCTCCAGTTGAAACAACTCAGAAGTGCTAGACTTTTTTCCTCTTTTCTTCACGGCTTCTTTCCTGGCGGCTCTCTTGGCCTTCCTGGCTTTCCTTGCAGCCTCATGATCATACTTCTTCTTCCAAAATTCATCATCAGCCTGTAAAAATCAGCAGAAGTTTGAGTAAAGACAAAACATCAAGGATGAAGGTAAAGTTATTCAGTTTGGCGGCTTACCGCTGGAGCCAGGTTAGCTTCGTAGAAGGGGCTTAAGCCCACCTTACCACAATCTGCTAGACTTTCATTTAAGAGTGACTTTGTCATGTCATCAACGCTATGGTCAGGTAAATCATCAAGACTGTGCCACTGAGGGTCATTCTTCTTGCCCGTGTAGGTGCACATCAAACCAGGGCGACGACTTAATGGAATGATCCGCCAGACAAGCCAGACCCGGACCAAGTCAATACCATTTAGCCCATTACCCAAAAGAACCTTGACTTTAGCCATGGTGGGGGCGAGTGTTTGGATTTCGGCGGTTGTCACCTTATCAGGAAGCAGATGATTGGAGTCAAGACGCAGAGCACGAAAGCCAGGCAGAGGATTCTCATCAGCCGGAGAAGTGTCGTGGCAATAGAACCATGTCTGGTTCCAGTCTTTGGGGTGACTTGGTGCATTTCCATAAGGAAAAATGGCGTCTCTCCATCGTTGGATTGAGACCCCGCCAAGCTCCAAGCTAGGTCCATTGGCACATTCATTCTAGCGGTTCAAATAAAATAACTCTCTAAAGAGTAATAAGCTGGGCTCTTCTCCAAGATACACCTCACTGAATACTTGAAAGTTGCAAATATTGGACATGGAGTTGGGTCCGATGTCTTGAGGGCGGAGGTCAAAAAAGTGCAGGACGTCTCTGAAGAATTTTGAGTCGGGTGGTGAAAAACCCCGGTTCATATGGTCAGTGAAGACGATGACCTCCCCCTCTTTGGGCTGAGGTTTTTCTTCTGTGGGGTCAGGAGCACGATATGACATGACTTCCTTCTTTGGCAGATAGCCAGTCTTCACAAAATCCTCAAGCGTACTATCTGTGACGATGGACTTGACCCAATTGCATGAAGTGGGTTGTTTGGGCGGCATTGTGAAGGAAGCCTAACAAAGAGTAAAATTTCTGGTTCAAATTTAAGCCAGAGAGAAAGTATTATAGTACATGTTCAAAATGGCGGCTTATGAAGGGGCCTAATGGTATATGGCTAATTACATCAGGGTATTTAAACTGCCATGAGCAGTTAAGTTACTTAAGACGCCATGTGTGGTTGATGTTATCTATTGAGCATTGCAATTTAAGTCAGTTATTAGAGCCGCCAGGGCTAGGTGGATCTATTAAAATACAGATGTGTGGCTAACTGTCATACAAACAAGTTTCACATATTGCAATTATTATTTTGGATCAACGGATGCTCAGAAATAGGAAATATTCTAGACCTAAAAAACTAGTATAGATGAGTTCGTGAGTTCTAATGAAGTTTCTTTACAGAAAAAGGGGATCCGCTAGTATCAAAAGTGGAAGCAAAACAACCACCGCATGAGTTCCATAGTACTTTTGGATCAAAAGAGGCTGCGGTGGAGGAACTACGAAGAAACCTTGATGAACTATGAAGAACACAGAGGAAACTCGCAAACCCTAATGCGGATCTGAGGTGCGGGAAAGCAAGAACTTACAACTGCAGATCTACTGCGGAGGGTCGCCGCCGTTTCTCTGGATCAATTCAGGTTGATGCAGCGGCCTGGACGACGACTCTGGTGCGCTCTACGGTGGCGGCAGAGCTCGAGTGGCAGAAGGGTGCGAGAGGTGGAAGATGATGGAAAGGGGGAGAATGAGAAAAGACCAGTCAGGCCTATTTATAAGGAAAGGCTCTTAAGTGGGTGCAAAAAACAAGGAGGCCAAAAACATGGTTATCCAACTACTAGAATGCCTCGATTCTCAGGATGGTCATTAAGATAAGGATCCATTGAGATATGTTGGACAAAGTGCGAATTAAAGACAAATGACGTCATGGCGGGTTAGCACAGATCCGGAGGGTGACGTCATGGCGGGTTACACAAATTTTTGTACAAGCAAAGAGCAGAAGATTTTGCTTAAGTGTTAAAGATTGACATTAACCAGTTCAAATCAATCTGGGGCCTAATGTTGAGGATATAACTATTAGGTATGACCCGCCCAGGAGGGGCCGGGTTATACCTATGGCAATTCAAGATATGAAGCCCAAGATTATATTGGAAGATAGCGGTTCAGCTAAGGGCCAAGCCCAAAGGCGACTCAAGGCCCGTAGAGATAAACCGCCATATGTGTATAACTTGTATTGTAAGGCAAGAATAGGGAGAGACCGAGCTGGACACTATTTATGAGCCGGTCGGGACTCTGAGAGCCGTTGGGCATCGACCTCTGTATATAAAGGGATGGCCCAGCGGCGGTTCAGGGCAAGTAACATCAGATTTAGAGCTAGGTCAAGCGATTTCGCTCCTTCGTAATCGAGACATAAGCAATCCCACTCAAAACTAGATCGTAGGCTTTTACCTTCACCGTAAGGGGCCGAACCAGTATAAACCCCATGTCCTTTGTCCCAATTAACCCCTTTAAGCTTCCTAGTTTCAATGGCTCCACGACTAAGTCCTTTCAGTAGGACATCTGACGTGACAATTCCACGACAACTCCAAAAAGATATAAGTGAAGATCAAACGAGTAGTTAAGTGAATGGGTGGCTAATTGAGGACTCTCTCTTATTTAAAACTTTCAGATCTAAGTATTTTATTAAAACAACAAGAAAAACAAAATAAAATGACACTCCAAGAATAACACACATCATGTGAAGAAGCAAAAACTTAGGCTCAACCGATACTAACCGATATTTGTTGATGAAGAAAGGTGGGATGCCTACTGGGGCATCCCCAAGCTTAGATGCTTGAGACTTCCTGAAATATTATCTTGGGATGCCTTGGGAATCCCCAAGCTTGAGCTTTTGCGTCTCCTTAATTCCTTCTATATCATGGTTTCCCTAAATATTTAAAACTTCATCCACACAAAACTAAAGAAGAACTCGTGAGATAAGTTAGTATAAATCAATGCAAAACCTTATCATTCTCTACCATAGCAAATCACTAGAATTATTATTCAACATTGCATACTAAATGGCTCTGCATATTTAATACTCCTATCTTCAAATAGAATCATTAAAAAAGCAAACATATGCAAACATAACAGCAATCTGCCAAAACAGGACAGTCCGTGATAGATGAAGAAGTATCCATACTTATTTAACTCAAAAAATTCTGAAAATTGACCACATTGTAGAAAATTTATGATAGATTATTGTGCAAATAAAATTCAACATTTTATCACATTCTGACTTTTCTCGGCATTTTTTTGCAACAGAGACAAACTTTCTATTTTGAAACAGCAACTCATATACTTTCAAAATAAGCATGGTAAAGGCTATCCTTGCCACTTTTATTGAAATAAAAGATACAAAAAATTATTCTAAATAACAACAAGCAAATCAAAACAAAATAAAATGACGCTCCAATCAAAACTCATATCATGTGACGAATGAAAATATAGCTCCAAGTGAGGTTACCGATAATGTTGAAGACAAAAGAGGGGATGCCTTCCGGGGCATCCCCAAGCTTAGTTGCTTGGATCTTCCTTGAATATTACCTTAGGGTGCCTTGGGCATCCCCAATATTATGGTCTGTCACTCCTTATTCTCCTCATATCGATATCTCACCCAAAACTTTTTTTTCGAAAAATCACCCGGGGGAGGGAGATCCCCACCTGAATATTTTTCTCAAGCTTTGCAATCCATCGTGCGAGTGACTACAAATAGGTGAAAACTTGAAAACTTCAATCACACAAAACTAAACGGAACTTCGTGAGATCGGTTAGTATGATAAAGAGCAAATCATTCACTTCACTACTATCAAAGACAAGATTCATAATTGTTCTCACATAATTCCTATTTTACCTTATCATTTCCACAATTTATATTGAGCAATATAAGCCATAGAAACTAAATAACAAGCAAACTATGCAATGAAAACATAATCTGTCAAAAACAAAACAGTTTGTAGTAATCTGTACTCCAACCATACTTATGTAACTCCAAAAATTCTGAAAATTAGGAAAACGTAGGAAATTTGTATATCAATCATCTGTAAAAAATTCAGATCAAAAGCATGTTCCAGTGAATTTTTAAAATTCCTGGACTGGGTGCAAAAGTTTCTGTTTTTGCACAGAATCAAGTCAACTATCATCCACGCTATCCCAAAGGCTTTACTTGGCACTTTATTGAAACAAAAACTATAAAACATGATTACTACAATAGCCTAATCATGTGAACACACAAAAACAGTAGGTAAAAGTGTTGGGTTGTCTCCCAACAAGGGCTTTTCTTTGATGCCTTGACGTGATGATTTCAATGATGCTCGCATAAAAGATAAGAATTGAAACGTAATGAGAGTATCATGAATCATAAGTTCCTCTCTGATAATAATTTTCTGTAGCATCATGAATGGATTCATCAATATAACTATCACACAAAGCATTCCTTTCATGACCCACAAGCATAGTATTTTTATTACTCTTCACATAAGCAATTTTATTCTCATTCATAATAGTGGGAGTATCATAAGAAACTTGAATACTATAAATTGTTTCCACATTAAAAGAGTAATATTCAGTAAAAGGATATTCAAAATTATGACAATAATTATCACTACTTTTTATAACATAAGTATCATCACAATAATCATCATAAGTAGCAACTTTGTTCTTATCATAGATAGGAGGCATGCAATCATCATAGCAAATTCGATCATTCAAAGTAGGGGGGCTAAAAAGATCATCTTCATTAACCATAGCATCCCCAAGCTCTGGACAAACATTAATTGCAGCAAATAAATTCTCAAACATGTCATTCTCATCAAATATAGCATCCCAAGCTTGTGGCTTGGCATATCATAAGCATAATCACTCTCATCATTAATAGTACGAACAGCACCAACCGTATAACAATTGCTATCATCATAATTCCCAAGTTGGTGCCAAAAAGATTTCCAAGATTATAAGAAGTATCATTATCTTCCCAATCATAATCATCACAACAAGCAATTGGCATAACAAAATCATCATCAAGTACATCATCTTCCATAATTATTTTGGATTCATTTTCATGAGGCACAATAACAGTAGGAGCAACATCATTTGGGAGGGATACCTTTTTACCTCTACTCTACTCTTTCTTATTTTCTTCTTCTTCACCACATCATGTGTGGGTTTAATTATTTTTCCGAGCTTCTTATTGATGAGATTGGTTGAATAGGGAGCTCCTTCTCGTCACCTATTTCATCATGAGATACAATAGGAGGGAAAGTATAAATCTTTACCCTTTAATTAGTATTTCTTTTATATTCTATTGGTTTCCCCGTCTTCCTATAGTTGGCAATATTAGCATTTTCATTGCAATTTACCATGCAAAACATATGGATTTCTTCCAAATTAGTTTTAGCATGGTCAGTGAATATCAATGCTTCAAACCAACCATTTTTATGTGACAATTCTTCACACCCCAAAAATAAACAAAGTTCATTAGAAAGTTCAAGGGTGATCAAGTTATTGCAATATTTGGACACGATTCGATCATGAAAAAGCATGCGTTGGAAATCAAGGTGACTAACTTTATTGCAAAGTTCACAAGTAATAGGATAAAGAGAGCATAATTTTGTAGAACATTTATCTATCACCTTGAGCAAAACATTGGTTCTATCATGTTTATGATTCTTACAAAATCTATCATCCCTATAAGGCATGTCTTCACAAAGTCTTTCCACTCCACAAAAATTGACATGCTTATAAGAAAGAAAAAAATTCATGACTAGTGCAATCATCATTAGCATTTTGGATATTTATAGAATTCATACTAACAACATTGCAATCATGCTCATCATTCATGCCAAACATTTTATTGAATTCTTCTTCTATCAATTGAGCACAATTTTCCTTTCCATCATTTTCAAGAAAGAAATTATAAAAGATGAACAATATGAAACCGCCTCAATTCCATTTTTTTGTAGTTTTCTTTTATAAACCAAACTAGTGATAAAACAAGAAACTAAAAGATTTAATTGCAAGATCTAAAGATATACCTTCAAGCACTCACCTCCCCGGCAATGACGCCAGAAAAGAGCTTGATGTCTATGAAGGAAATATGCCCTAGAGGCAATAATAAAGTTATTATTTATTTCCTTATTTCATGATAAATGTTTATTATTCATGCTAGAATTGTATTAACCGGAAACTTAGTACATGTGTGAATACATAGACAAAACATATTGTCCCTAGTATGCCTCTACTTGACTAGCTCGTTAATCAAAGATGGTTATGTTTCCTAACCATAGACATGTGTTGTCATTTGATAAATGAGATCACATCATTAGGAGAATTATGTGATGGACATGACCCATCCGTTAGCTTAGCATTATGATCTTGTCAGTTTCATTGCTACTGCTTTCATCATGACTTATACTAGTTCCTCAGACTATGAGATTATGCAACTCCCGAATACCGTAGGAACACTTTGTGTGCTACCAAATGTCACAACATAAAAGGGTGATTATAAAGGTGCTCTACAGGTGTCTCTGAAGGTGTTTGTTGGGTTGGCATAGATCGAGAATAGGATTTGTCACTTCATGTTTCGGAGAGGTATCTCTGGGCCCTCTCGGTAATACTCATCACTATAAGCCTTCCAAGCATTGTGACTAATGAGTTAGTTGCAGGATGAAGTATTACAGAACGAGTAAAGAGACTTGCCAGTAACGATATTGAACTAGGTATGATGATAACGACGATCGAATCTCGGGCAAGTAATATACCGATGACAAAGGGAACATCGTATGTTGTTATGCGGTTTGACCGATAAAGATCTTCGTAGAATATGTAGGAACC
The DNA here is from genome assembly GCF_018294505.1 of Triticum aestivum. Taxonomy (NCBI): domain Eukaryota; kingdom Viridiplantae; phylum Streptophyta; class Magnoliopsida; order Poales; family Poaceae; genus Triticum; species Triticum aestivum. The sequence continues at coordinate 340,292,472 of NC_057807.1, read as the reverse complement.
AATTTGAGCATCCAGGTTCCTCTATTGGTTATTGACCGGAGATGTGTCTCGGTCATGTCTACATAGTTCTTGAACCCGTAGGGTCCGCACGCTTAACGTTCGATGACGATTGGTATTATGAGTTTATGTGATATGATGTACCGAAGGTTTTTCGGAGTCCCGGATGTGATCACGGACATGACGAGGAGTCTCAAAATGGTTGAGACATAAAGATTGATATATTGGACGGCTATGTTCGGACATCGAAAGTGTTCCGGAGAAGTTTCGAATAAAATTGGAGTATCGAGGGGGTTACCAGAAACCCCCGGAGGGTTAATGGGCCTACATGGGCTTTAGTGGAAGAGAGGAGGAGGCGGCTAGGTGTGGCGCGCCCCCCCAAGCCGAATCCAAATTGGGGAGGGGGCTGCCCCCCCTTTCATTCTCTCCATATTCCTCCTTCCGTCCCCTCCTAGTTGGACTAGGAAAAGGGGGAACCTACTCCTAGTAGGAGTAGGATTCCTCCCTTGGGGCGCGCCCCATGAGGCCCGTCGACCCCCTCCTATCCTCCTTTATATACGGGGGAGGGGCACCCCATAGACACACAAGTTGATCTTTTAGCCGTGTGCGGTGCCCCACTCCACAGTTTTCCACCTCAGTCATATCGTCATAGTGCTTAGGCGAAGCCCTGCGACGGTAACTTCATCATCACCATCACCATGTTGTCGTGCTGACATAACTCTCCCTCGGCCTCAGCTAGATCTAGAGTTTGAGGGAAGTCACCGAGCTGAACGTGTGTAGATCGCGGAGGTGTCGTGCGTTCGGTACTTGATCGGTTGATTACGAAGACGTTCGACTACATCAACCGCGTTACATAATGCTTCCGCTTTCGGTCTACGTGGCTATGTGGACACACTCTTCCCTCTCTTTGCTATGCATCTCCTAGATAGATCTTGCGTGATTGTAGGAACTTTTTTTGAAATTACGGCGTTCCCCAACAGTGGCATCCGAGTCAGGTCTATGTGTAGATGTTATATGCATGAGTAGAACACAAAGAGTTGTGGGCAATAATAATCATGCTGCTTACCAGCATGTCATACTTTGATTCGGCGATATTGTTGGATGAAGCGGCCCGGACCATGCATGACCGCGTTCATGAGACTAGTTCTACCGACGTGCTTATGCACAAAGGTGGCTGGCGGGTGTCTGTTTCTCCAACTTTAGTTGAATCGAGTGTGGCTACGCCTGGTCCTTGTTGAAGGTTAAAACAACACACTTGACGAAAAATCATTGTGGTTTTGATGTGTAGGTAAGAACGGTTCTTGCTAGAAGCCCGTAGCAGCCACGTAAAACTTGCAACAACAATGTAGAGGACGTCTAACTTGTTTTTGCAGGGCTTGCTGTGATGTGATATGGTCAAGGCATGATGTGACATAAATTGTTGTATGAGATGATCATGTTTTGTAACAAAGTTATCAGCAACTGGCAGGAGCCATATGGTTGTCGCTTTATTGTATGCAATGCAATCACCATGTAATTGTTTTACTTTATCACTAAGCGGTAGCGATAGTCGTAGTAACAATAGTTGGCGAAACGACAACGATGCTACAATGGAGATCAAGGTGTCACGCCGGTGACGATGGAGATCATGACGATGCTTCGATGATGGAGATCATTAGCACAAATGATGGTGGCTAATTTTGATTGCATGTGATCTTTATCTTTTATGCATCTTAGTTTGCTTAGTACGGCGGTAGCATTATAAGATGATCCCTTACTAAATTTCAAGGTATAAGTGTTCTCCCTGAGTATGCACTGTTGCTAAAGTTTTTCGTGCTGAGACACCACATGATGATCGGGTGTGATAAGCTCTACGTTCACATACAACGGGTGCAAGCTAGTTTTGCACATGCAATATACTCGAGTTAAACTTGGCGAGCCTAGCATATGCAGATATGGCCTCAGAACACTGGAGACCGAAAGGTCGAGCGTGAATCATATAGTAGATATGATCAACATAGTGAAGTTCACCATTGAAAACTACTCCATCTCACGTGATGATTGGACATGGTTTAGTTGATTTGGATCACGTGATCATTTAGATGACTAGAGGGATGTCTATCTAAGTGAGAGTTCTTAAGTAATATGATTAATTGAACTTTAATTTATCATGAACTTAGTCCTGATAGTATTTTGCAAATTATGTTGTAGATCAATAGCTCGCATTGCTGCTTCCCTATGTTTTTATATGTGTTCCTAAAGAAAACTAAGTTGAAAGATGATAGTAGCAATGATGCGGACTGGGTCCGTGATATGAGGTTTATCCTCATTGCTGCATAGAAGAATTATGTCCTTGATGCACCGCTGGGTAGCATACCTATTGCAGGAGCAGATGCAGAAGTTATGAACGTTTGGCTAGCTCAATATGATGACTACTTGATGGTTTAGTGCACCATGCTTTACGACTTATAACCGGGACATCAAAAACGTTTTGAACGCCATGGAGCATATGAGATGTTCCAAGAGCTGAAATTAGTATTTCAAACTCATGCCCGTATCAAGAGGTATGAGACCTCTGACAAATACTTCGTCTAAAAGATGGAGGAGAATTGCTCAGCTAGTGAGCATGTGCTCAGAATGTCTGGGTACTACAATTGCTTGAATCAAGTGGGAGTTAATCTTCCAAGATAAGATAGTGATTGACAGAGTTCTCTAGTCACCATCACCAAGTTACTGGAACTTCGTGATGAACTATAGTATGCAAGGGATGACAAAAACGATTCACGAGCTCTTCGTGATGTTGAAATCGATGAAGGTAGAAATCAAGAAAGAGCATCAAGTGTTGATGATTGACAAGACCACTAGTTTCAAGAAAAGGGCAAAGGGAAAGAAAGGGAACTTCAAGAAGAATGACAAGCAAGTTGTCACTCCCATGAAGAATCCCAAAGCTGGACCTAAGCCTGAAACTGAGTGCTTCTACTGCAAAGGAAATGGTCACTGGAAGCGGAACTGCCCCGAATATTTTGGCGGATAAGAAGGATGGCAAAGTGAACAAAGGTATATTTGATATACATTTTATGTGTACCTTACTAGTGCTCGTAGTAACCCCTGGGTATTTGATACTTGTTCGGTTGCTAAAATTAGTAACTCGAAACAGGAGTTGCAGAATAAATAGAGACTAGTTGAGGACGAAGTAACGATGAGTGTTGGAAGTGGTTCCAAGATTGATAAGATCATCATCGTACACTCCCTATACTTTTGGGATTAGTGTTGAACCTAAATAAGTGTTATTTGGTGTTTGCGTTGAGCATGAATATGATTAGATCATGTTTATTGCAATACGGTTATTCATTTAAGATAAAGAATAATTGTTATTCTGTTTACATGAATAAAACCTTCTATGGTCATACACCCAATGTTGATGGTTTACTGAATCTTGATCGTGCTAATACACATATTCATAATATTGATGCCAAAAGATGCAAAGTTGATAATGATAGTGCAACTTATTTGTGGCACTGCCGTTTGGGTCATATCAGTGTAAAGCGCATGAAGAAACTCCATAAAGATGGACTTTTGGAATCACTTGATTATGAATCATTTGATACTTGCAAACCGTGCCTTATGGGTAAAATGACTAAAACTCCATTCTCTGAAACAATGGAATGAGCTACTGACTTATTGGAAATAATATATACCGATGTATGTGGTCCAATGAGTGTTGAGGCTCGTGGCGGGTATCGTTATTTTCTAACCTTCACAGATGATTTGAGCAGATATGGGTATATCTACTTAATGAAACACAAGTCTGAAACATTTGAAAAGTTCAAAGAATTTTAGGGTGAAGTGGAGAATCATCGTAACAAGCAAATAAAGTTTCTACGATCTGATCATAGAGCTGAATATTTGAGTTACGAGTTTGGTCGTCATTTAAAACAATGTGGAATAGTTTCACAGCTCACGCCACCTGGAATACCATGGCGTAATGGTGTGTCCGAATGTCATAACCGCACTTTATTAGATATGGTGCAATCTATGATGTCTCTTACCGATTTATCACTGTCGTTTTGGGATTATACATTAGAGACAGCTGCATTCACTTTAAATAGGGCACTATCAAAATCCATTGAGGCGACGCCTTATGAACTGTGGTTTGGCAAGAAACCAAAGTTGTCGTTTCTTAAAGTTTGGGGTTGCGATGCTTATGTGAAAAAGCTTCAACCTGATAAGCTCGAACCCAAATCAGAGAAATGCATCTTCATAGGATACCCAAAATAAACTGTTGGGTACACCTTCTATCATAGATCCGAAGGCAAGATATTCATTGCTAAGAATGGATCCTATCTAGAGAAGGAGTTTTCTCTTGAAAGAAGTGAGTGGGAGGAAAGTAGAACTTGATGAGGTAATTGTACCTTCTCCCTTATTGGAAAGTAGTTCATCACAGGAATCAGTTCCAGTGATTCCTACACCAATTAGTGAGGAAGCTAATGATGATGACCATGAAACTTCAGATCAAGTTACTACCGAACCTCGTAGGTCTTCCAGAGTAAGATCCGCACTAGAGTGGTACGGTAATCCTGTTCTCGAAGTCATGTTACTAGACCATAGTGAACCTACCAACTATGAGGAAGCGATGATGAGCCCAGATTCAGCGAAAGGGCTTGAGACCATGAAATCTGAGATGGGATCCATGTATGAGAACAAAGTGTGGACTTTGGTGGACTTGCCCGATGATCGGCAAGCCATTCAGAATAAATGGATCTTCAAGAGGAAGATGGACGCTGATAGTAGTGTTACTATCTACAAAGCTCGAATTGTCACAAAAGGTTTTCGACAAGTTCAAGGAGTTGACTATGATGAGACTTTCTCACCCGTAGTGATGCTTAAGTCTGGCCGAATCATGTTAGCAATTGCCGCATTTCATGCTTATGAAATTTGGCAGATGGATGTAAAAACTGCATTCCTGAATGGATTTCTAGAAGAAGAGTTGTATATGATGCAACCAGAAGGTTTTGTCGATCCAAAGGGTGCTAACAAAGTGTGCAAGCTCCAGCGATCCATTTATGGATAGTGCAAGCCTCTCGGAGTTGGAATAAACGCTTTGATAGTGTGATCAAAGCATATAGTTTTATACGAACTTTTGGAGAAGCCTGTATTTACAAGTGAGTGGGAGCTCTGTAGCATTTCTAATATTATATGTGGATGACGTATTGTTGATTGGAAATGATATAGAATCTCTGTATAGCATAAAGGGATACTTGAATAAGAGTTTTTCAATGAAAGACCTCGGTGAATCTGCTTACATATTGGGCATCAAGATCTATAGAGAAAGATCAAGACGCTTAATAAGATTTTTCAATGAGTACATACCTTGAAAAGACAAGAGTTCAAAATAGAACAGTCAAAGAAGGAGTTATTGCCTGTATTACAAGGTGTAAAGTTGAGTAAGACTCAAAACCCGACCACGACAGAACATAGAAAGAGAATGAAAGTCATTTCCTATGCCTCAGTCATAGGTTATATGAAGTATGCCATGCTATGCACCAAACCAGTTGTGTGCCTTGCTATGAGTTTGGGAAGGGGGTACGATAATGATCCAGGAGTGGATCACTGTATAGCGGTCAAAGTTATACTTAGTTACCTAAGAGGACTAAGGAAATGTTTCTCGGTGATGAGGCTGATAAAAAAGTTCGTCGTAAAGAGTTACATCGATGCAAGCTTTTACACCGATCCAGATGACTCTAAGTCTCAGTCTGGATACATATTGAAAGTGGGAGAAATTAGCTAGAGTAGCTCTATGCAGAGCAATGTAGACATAGAATATTTGCAAAATACATACGACTCTGAATGTGACAGACCCGTTGACTAAACTTCTCTCATAAGCAAAACATGATTACACCTTAGTACTCTTTGGGTGTTAATCACACAGCAATGTGAACTAGATTATTGACTCTAGTAAACCCTTTGGTTGTTGGTCACATGGCGATGTGAACTATGGGTGTTAATCACATACATATGTGAACTATTGATGTTAAATCACATGGCGATGTGAACTAGATTATTGACTCTAGTGCAAGTGGGAGACTGGAGGAAATATGCCCTAGAGGCAATAATAAAGTTATTATTTATTTCCTTATTTCATGATAAATGTTTATTATTCATGCTAGAATTGTATTAACTGGAAACTTAGTACATGTGTGAATACATAGACAAAACATATTGTCCCTAGTATGCCTCTACTTGACTAGCTCGTTAATCAAAGATGGTTATGTTTCCTAACCATAGACATGTGTTGTCATTTGATGAACGAGATCACATCATTAGGAGAATGATGTGATGGACATGACCCATCCGTTAGCTTAGCATTATGATCGTGTCAGTTTCATTGCTATTGCTTTCTTCATGACTTATACTAGTTCCTCAGACTATGAGATTATGCAACTCCCGAATACCAGAGGAACACTTTGTGTGCTACCAAACATCACAATGTAAAAGGGTGATTATAAATGTGCTCTACAGGTATCTCCAAAGGTGTTTGTTGGGTTGGCATAGATCGAGATTAGGATTTGTCACTCCATGTTTCAGAGAGGTATCTCTGGGCCCTCTCGGTAATACCCATCACTATAAACCTTGCAAGCATTGTGACTAATGAGTTAGTTGCGGGATGAAGTATTACAGAACGAGTAAAAAGACTTGCCGATAACGATATTGAACTAGGTATGATGGTACCGACAATCGAATCTCGGACAAGTAACATACCGATGACAAAGGGAACAACGTATGTTGTTATGAGGTTTGACCGATAAAGATCTTCATAGGATATGTAGGAACCAATATGAGCATCCAGGTTCCTCTATTGGTTATTGACCGGAGACGTGTCTCGGTCATGTCTACATAGTTCTCGAACCCATAGGGTCCGCACGCTTAACGTTCGATGACGATTGGTATTATGAGTTTATGTGATATGATGTACCAAATGTTTTTCGGAGTCTCGGATGTGATCACGGACATGATGAGGAGTCTCTAAATGGTCGAGACATAAAGTTTGATATATTGGACGGCTATGTTCGGACACCGGAAGTGTTCCGGAGAAGTTTCGGATAAAACCGGAGTACCGAGGGGGTTACCGGAACCCCCAGGAGGGATAATGGGCCTACATGGGCTTTAGTGGAAGAGATGAGGAGGCGGCCAGGTGTGGCGCCCCCCCAAGTCCAATCCAAATTGGGGAGGGGGCCGACCCCCTTTCCTTCTCTCCCTCTTCCTCCTTCCTTCCCCTCATAGTTGGACTAGGAAAGGGGGGAACCTACTCCTAGTAGGAGCATGATTCCTTCCTTGGGGCGTGCCCCATGAGGCCGGCCGACCCCCTCCTCTCCTCCTTTATATACGGGGGAGGGGCACCCCATAGACACACAAGTTGATCTTTTAGCCGTGTGCGGTGCGCCCCTCCACAGTTTTCCACCTCGGTCATATCGTCGTAGTGCTTAGGCGAAGCCCTGCGCCGATAACTTCATCATCACCGTCACCACGCCGTCATGCTGACATAACTCTCCCTCGGCCTTAGCTAGATCTATGTGACGCCCCCGATTCAATCGTACACTAATCATGCACGCAAATGTGTACGATCAAGATCAGGGACTCACGGGAAGATATCACAACACAACTCTAAAACATAAATAAGTCATACAAGCATCATAATACAAGCCAGGGGCCTCGAGGGCTCGAATACAAGTGCTCGATCATAGACGAGTCAGCGGAAGCAACAATATCTGAGTACAGACATAAGTTAAACAAGTTTGCCTTAAGAAGGCTAGCACAAACTGGGATACAGATCGAAAGAGGCGCAGGCCTCCTGCCTGGGATCCTCCTAACTACTCCAGGTCGTCGTCAGCGGGCAGCACGTAGTAGTAGGCACCTCCGGTGTAGTAGGGGTCGTCGTCGACGGTGGCGTCTGGCTCCTGGACTCCAGCATCTGGTTGCGACAACCAGAAAGAAAGGAAAGGGGGAAAAGGGGGGAGAAAGCAACCGTGAGTACTCATCCAAAGTACTCGCAAGCAAGGAACTACACTACATATGCATGGGTATATGTGTAAGGAGGCCATATCAGTGGACTGAACTGCAGAATGCCAGAATAAGAGGGGGATAGCTAATCCTGTCGAAGACTACGCTTCTGGCACCTCCGTCTTGCATCAAGTATAAGAGAGTAGATTGAAGTCCTCCAAGTAGCATCTCCAAGTACATCTCATAGCATAATCCTACCCGGCGATCCCCTCCTCATATCCCTGAGGTAGAGCGACCACCGGTTGTATCTGGCACTTGGAAGGGTGTGTTTTATTAAGTATCCGGTTCTAGTTGTCATAAGGTCAAGGTACAACTCCAAGTCGTCCTGTTACCGAAGATCACGGCTATTCGAATAGATTAACTTCCCTGCAGGGGTGCACCACATAACCCAACACGCTCGATCCCATTTGGCCGGACACACTTTCCTGGGTCATGCCCGGCCTCGGAAGATCAACACGTCGCAGCCCCACCTAGGCCAACAGAGAGGCCAGCACGCCGGTCTAAACCTAAGCGCACAGGGGTCTGGGCCCATCGCCCATAGCACACCTGCACGTTGCGTACGCGGCCGAAAGCAGACCTAGCCTAGTGGCGTTCCAGTCCAATTCGGCGCGCGCCGCTCCGTCGCTGACGTCTGAAGTGCTTCGGCTGATACCACGACGTCGGGATACCCATAACTACTCCCACGTAGATGGTTAGTGCGTATAGGCTCGTAGCCAGACTCAGATCAAATACCAAGATCTCGTTAAGCGTGTTAAGTATCCGCGAACGCCGAACAGGGCCAGGCCCACCTCTCTCCTAGGTGGTCTCAACCTGCCCTGTCGCTCCGCCACAAAGATCCACACAGAGGGCCGTCGGGACAAAGGTCCTTTCAGCCCCCAATCCGTGAATCACTCGCGGGTACTCTTCGAGCTGACCCGACTTTAGTCACCATCTGTATAGTATGTATGTATGTATAGTATATACCCGTGATCACCTCCCGAGTGATCACGGCCCAATAGTATAGCAAGGCAGACTGACAAGAATGTAGGGCCAATGATGATAAACTAGCATCCTATACTAAGTATTTAGGATTGCGGTAAGGTATCAACAGTGTAGCAACAATGACAGGCTATGCATCAGAATAGGATAACCGAAAGCAGTAACATGCTACACTACTCTAATGCAAGCAGTATAGAGAAGAATAGGCGATATCTGGTGATCAAGGGGGGGGGCTTGCCTGGTTGCTCTGGCAAGAAGGAGGGGTCGTCAACTCCGTAGTCGAACTGGGCAGCAGCAGCGTCGGTCTCGTAGTCTACCGGAGAGAAGAGGGGGAAGAAACAATGAATACAATGCAAACAAATGCATATCGATGCATGACATGACAAGTAACGATGCTAGGTGTGCCCAATCGCGGTAATAGGTGATACCGACGAAGGGGGGAAACATCCGGGAAAGTATTCCCGGTGTTTCGCGTTTTCGGACAGATGAACCGGAGGGGGAAAGTTGCGTGTTTGGTATGTTAGAGGTGTGTGGTGGACGAACGGGCTGCGTATCCGGGTTCGTCTCGTCGTTCTGAGCAACTTTCATGTTGAAAATATTTTAATCCGAGTTACGGATTAAAAGATATGATTTTTAAAAGATTTTAACAATTTTGGAATTTAATTATTTATTTAATTAATTCGAAAAAATGTATTTATGACGTCAGCATGATGTCATGCTGACGTCAGCAGTCAACAGGGGTTGACTGAGTCAACCCTGACATGTGGGTCCAGTGGGACCCACCTGTCATTCTCTATTTAAATTAATTAGGGTTTAGGTTAATCTAATTACAGTTTAATTAAACTTAACTAGTTAATTAATTTAATTAAACCGGATTAATTAACTTAATTAATTAATTAGTTAATTAATAATTTTATTAAATCATTTTAATTTTATTAATTATATTTATTGTTTTTTTATTTATTTTATTATTTATTATTTTTTTTTATTTGTTTTTTTGCGTTCTGGGGGCGGGGCCCCCATGTCATTGGCACAGGTGGCCAAAGTGGTTTCGGTGTTAGCGGGCGCTGGGCACCCGCCCGAACTGGCGCAGCGGGCGCCCGTCCGCGGCCAACGGGGAAGGGGGGGCACGGCGAGCCGGGGCGCAGGCTCGCCGGCGGCAGCGACGGCGCACAGGGCGGAGCGGGGAAACAGGGGCGTCACGGGGCCGGGCGCCGTGTGCAGAGGAGGCGGGGCACAGGCGGGTGAGGCCGGCAGGTAGCGGTGGTGGCCGGCCGCGGGCGTCGGCGACCAAAACCACGCGCAGGCCGGCATGGAGAGGCGAGGCCAAGGCGAGGGGAGAACGGCCGGGGCGCGCGAGGCCATGGCGCAGTCGGCACGGAGGGGGGGGGGAGCAGGGAGGAGGGGCGCCCGTGCGGGCGGTTGACCAGGCGAGACGCGTCGAGACGGGGCGACGGCGCGCGGCGCACGCCGTCGGGCGCGGCGACTGGGTGCGGACGTCGCCGGCGACAGAGGGGAAAGGAAGGAGAGGAGCTCACGGGGAGGGACGCGTAGGGTCTCGGAAGCGAGCTCGGGGGAGGTTGGGGAGGCCGTCGGGGACGAGTGGGCAACGGGGAGCAGGCCGGCGGGGTAGGAGCTCCGGGCGGCGGCGTCGTTCCACGGCGAGGAGGACGGGGGCAGGCCGGGGCGCGGCGCCGTTATCCTCCCGATCCAATCGGGAGGGAGGGGGGAAGTGGATGCGAGTGGGGGGGGGGTGGCTAGGGTTTCCGTCGTGGGGGGATAAGGGGAGAGGGGTGGGGGCCGGCCGGGCCTGGTGGTGGCCCAGTTGGCCTGTGGTCAGCTGGGCCGAAGCCCAGGGGGTTTCTTTTCTCTTTTTTTTTGTATTGTTTTCTGTTTTCTTTTTATTTATTTTCTTTTATGTTTTTTTATTTATCTATAAACACTTAGGCATTTTATAAAAATATGTCTGTTGCACTATAATTACCTTTGTAATATTCGTCAACCACCGAACAATTTTATTTTAATTTTTGAAAACTTTTATTGTTTTCATCAATTTGAATTTTGAATTTGAACGGTTTCGAATTATTGCGAGGATAGCAACAGTAATCGGGATGACGTGCCATGATTAGCGTGGGATTACTGTAGCAAGATTATCCGGGCGTTACAAATCTCCTCCACTACAAGAAATCTCGTCCCGAGATTTTAGGAGGTAGAAGGAAACAGTGCGGGGTATTCATCACGCAGGCGATCCTCGCGTTCCCAGGTGGCTTCGTCTTCAGAGTGATTCGACCACTGGACCTTGAGGAACTTGATCGCCTTCTGGCGTGTGCGGCGTTCAGCTTGGTCGAGAATGCGGACCGGATGCTCTTTATAGGAGAGGTCCTGTTGCAATTCGAGCACTTCATGATCCACAGCTCGGATTGGGTCCTTGAAGCAACGGCGGAGTTGTGACACATGGAACACATCGTGAACCTGAGAAAGGTTCGGCGGAAGCTCCAATTGATATGCCACTTTTCCACGCCTCTCGAGGATAGTGAAAGGACCAATATAGCGAGGAGCTAGCTTGCCCTTGATCCCGAAGCGGTGAGCACCCTTCATTGGTGTAACTCGAAGATAGGCCTTTTCGCCAGGTTGATAGACCATGTCTTTATGATGACGGTCATAATTACTCTTTTGGCGTGACTGAGCAGTCTTGAGATTCTCGCGAATAATGCGGACTTGATCTTCGGCATGTTGGATAATATCCGGACCAAAGAGTGGACGTTCCCCAGTTTCTGACCAGTTCAGAGGGGTTCGGCACTTTCGTCCATATAACACTTCGAAGGGGGCCATCTTCAGACTAGCTTGATAGCTATTATTATAAGAGAACTCAGCATACGGAAGAGATTCCTCCCATTTCTTGCCGAAGGAAATAACACAAGCTCGAAGCATGTCTTCGAGAACTTGGTTGACACGTTCAACTTGCCCTTGTGACTGCGGATGAAACGCAGTGCTGAAAGACAGATGAGTGCCCATAGCTTCTTGGAAACTTGCCCAGAATCTTGAAGTGAATAAACTGCCACGGTCTGAACTGATAACCAATGGAATACCGTGAAGCGAAACAATTCTGGACATGTAGAGGTTGCAAGCTGACTAGCAGTGATCGTTTCTTTGACCGCCAGAAAATGTGCAACCTTAGAAAGTCGGTCAATGACGACAAGAATAGCATCATTACCCTTTTGCGATTTGGGGAATCCAGTAACGAAGTCCATCTCGACATGGTCCCATTTCCATTCAGGAATAGATATAGGTTGCAGAGTTCCAGCAGGCCTTTGATGTTCTGCTTTGATACGACGGCAAACGTCACATTCAGCAACATAACGAGCAATGTCTTGCTTCATGTTAGACCACCAGAATCTCTGGCGGATGTCTTGGTACATCTTTGTACTACCAGGGTGGATACATAGAGGCGTATCATGAGCTTCTTTCATAACCTCCTGAGTCATATTCAGGTTTTCCTTCTTACACGGCACCACTAGGCGGCCTTTGAAGTACAAGGCGCCATCATCAGCAATAGTGAAGGATGAGGGACTTCCTTCTTTGAGGTCTTGCTTAATCTTGTAGACTTCAGAGTCAAATCCCTGCATTGTCTTTATGGTGCCCACGAGATCGGGTTCAACAGCCAGGGTATAGAGGGAACCCTGGGAAACAACACGGAGATTCATCTTGCGGAACTCCGGAGGAGGGGGAGCGAGTGCACCCGGAGGAACAATATGGAGGTTTAGCTTTCTGAATTCTTCAACAAGTGAGGGCTGAACTTTGTGAACCTGGAGGTGGTTGCAGTAAGACTTGCGGCTCAAGGCATCAGCCATTACATTAGCCTTGCCTGGGGTATAGGAAATACCCAAATCAAAGTCTGCAACAGTCTCCATCCATCTCTGCTGACGGAGGTTCAGGTCTGGCTGAGTAAACAGATACTTCAGACTTTGGTGGTCAGTGAAGATCTCGCAACGATTACCGAGTAGGTAATGTCGCCACTGTTTTAGTGCATGAATGACAGCAGCAAGTTCGAGGTCGTGAACTGGGTAGTTCTCTTCGTGAGGGCGCAATTGCCGAGAGGCATAAGCAACCACTTTGCGCTCTTGCATTAGGACACAGCCTAGTCCTTGACGGGAAGCGTCGCAGTAAATGACGAAGTCCTTCTTAGTATCAGGAGGAGCTAGTACTGGGGCAGAAGTCAACTTGTCCTTGAGTGCCTGGAAACCTTCCTGACATTTATCTGTCCATTGGAACTTGACGCCCTTATGCAATAGGTTAGTCAGAGGCCTGGCAATCTTGGAGAAGTTCTCGACGAATCGACGGCAGTAGCTGGCGAGACCGAGAAAACTTCTGACTTGCTTAACGTTCTTCGGAGGAGTCCAATCGAGAATAGCCTGAACTCGTTCAGGGTTGACGGCAATACCATCCTTAGAGATGACATGCCCAAGATAGGTTACTTCGGGAAGCCAGAATTCACATTTGGAGAACTTGGCATAAAGTTGATGCTCTCGTAGCTTTTCCAGCACGAGGCGAAGATGTTCAGCATGTTCCTCTTCGTTCTTGGAAAATACCAGAATATCATCCAGATAAACCACGACGAACTTGTCGAGGTAATCCATGAATATATAGTTCATCAGGCGAGAGAAGGTGGCTGGAGCATTGGTTAAGCCGAAAGACATGACGGTGTACTCGTATGAACCATAACGAGTCACAAATGCGGTCTTGGGGATATCCTCCTCACGAACACGGATCTGGTGGTAACCCAACCTCAAGTCGAGTTTAGAGAACACTGATGAACCAGCCAATTGATCATACAGATCATTGATCCGAGGAAGAGGATACTTATTCTGAATGGTAGCTTGATTTATAGGACGGTAGTCTTGGACCAATCGGTTTGTCCCATCTTTCTTCTTGACAAAGAGAGAAGGTGCTCCCCAAGGAGAGCAACTTGGGCGAATGAAACCACTTCGAAGAGATTTATCGATTTCCTCCTTAAGCTCAAGGAGTTCATGCGGCGGCATCTTGTAGGGTCGCTTGGCTATAGGAGTGGTGCCTGGTTTCAAGTCGATGACGAATTCGACAGCTCTAGCAGGGGGAATCCCTGGGAGTTCTTCAGGAAAGACGTCTAGGAATTCACGCACGACGGGAATGTTTTCAATGCCCTTGAGTGGTGCAGCGTTCAATGCGTTTAAGGCATAAAGCCTGGCCTCGGCATTCCGAACCAGATGAGCATCATAGCTAATTATTTCATCAGAAGGGTGTAGCAGATGGACGGTCTTAGTGGCGCAAACGATAGAAGCAGTATGCGCCTTTAACCAATCCATTCCCAGAATGAGGTCAATGTTAGACGACTTCAGTATAATGGGCGAGGCACGAAACTCCAACCCTTCGATTTCCACAGGGACGTCAATGCCAACCATGGAGGTCTGACATTGTCCCGCGGGGTTTTTACCACTACCGAAGTGTTCATCTGCTCAAATTTAACATCGTGCTTGTATGCAAAATCTTCTGACATGAATGAATGCGATGCACCTGTATCAAATAAAACGGATGCTGGTACTGAATTTACGAGGAGTGTACCCATCACAGTAGCAGGCTGGTCTTGAGCTTCATTCAGATCAATGTGGTTGGCATGAACACGGCCATAAGACTTGGCAATGTTGTTGCGGGCCTGGTTGTTCCCACGGCCAGTTGCTGGAAGGGCCAGTTGATTCTGTCTCTGGTTGCATTCCCTAGCACGGTGCCCTGGTTGTCCGCACCTGAAGCACAACCCATTCTCGGGGGTAGGAACAGGAGCTTGGGGTGGTGGAGCTGGAAGCCTCGGCTGCCTAGTTGGAGCAGTCGGCAGACGAGGTGCAGCAAAAGACTGCCTTGGGGCAGGTGCAGTTGGACGGTACATGCTGTTCGGGATCCATATCTTACGCTTCTGCGAGGGCGGGCCCGAAGATGAGCCCGTGTCACGGTTGCGCCTTTGAGAGCTCTGGTGTTCTTGCAGACCAGTCTCGACATTGATGGCCTTGTTCACCAAGGTGGCGAAATCGGCAAAGTCATGCACTAGAAGTGTGAGCTTGATGTCAGCTTGAAGGCCTTCACGGAACTTCTCCTGTCTGCGAGCATCAGTTGCAATGTCTTCTTCAGCATAGCGGGATAAGTCCAGAAACTCCCGCTGATAAGCTTCAACAGTCTTGTTGCCTTGGGTGAGGTTGCGAAACTCACGCTTCTTCCTGTCCATGATTCCCTGAGGAATGAAGCGGGCACGGAAGGCAGCCTGAAAGTCTGGCCAGGAGATGATTGTCCCAACTGGCAGAGTACGCCTATGGCTGTCCCACCATTGAGCTGCGGGTCCCTTCAGGAAGAAGGAAGCAAAAGTGACATAGCTGGCAGGGGCTACATCAGCAGACTCCATCTCATAGGTGATGTCACGGAGCCAGTCATCAGCATCCAGCGGCTGGGTTGAGCTGCGGTACACACTTGGGTTGAGGCGTATGAAATCCTGCAGAGTTGTTGTGTTTGGATGCTGGTTCATATTGGGGCGAGGAAACTGAGCCATCATGTTTTCCATGAACTGGCGATTCATCTCAAGCTGTTGGATCATACCAGCCATGTACTCAGGCGGTGGTGGGAAGTTGCCACCACGACCACGACCAGCTGGTCTAACCATCCTGCTAATATATAACAGGGGTAGTTCAGTATTGAGAAATTTGCATAGACAAGAGTCATTCATGATGAAACATGCATAATGAAAGGAGCACGACAGATACCACATAGATAGTCGGCATAACTTACAAAAGGGGTCGGACATAGAGTTCAGTACACAGAGTTCAGTACATAGACTAAGTCATCATAGGCGGCACGCAGGCTCGCGAGTGCATCTAAACTAATGAGCAAGACTACATCAGTCCCAGGAGGTACTGTGAAGGTAGCTGTAACCTGACAGCTGGTAGTGAGGCAACGGATAGTCCTCCACGTCAGTGGCCTGGGGGCCGCGGATACTCTGGTGTAGAACCCGACGCTCAGGTGGCAGAAGAGGACCAAGTGCGGGAGAGTAGCCTCCCACCTCTGGCCATCCGACACCGTGGGGCATCACGGTCCTGGCTGGGTAGATCGCAGAACGCGGCAGCTGTCCAGACCGGACAAAGGGGTGCAACCGCGTCAGAGCCCTGTAAAGGTGCTGACGAGTGGTGTACAACTCGTGGCGAAGAGCTCTGTTAGCTCGGTCCAGCCCATCAGCATGCAGAACCAGGCGCTGATGGTGGAAAGGCTCTCGGGTGACGGTGGAGTAGGCGGCAGTGTAGTATCCCTCCGCACCAACGTCAGATGCGATAGGAATGTGCCTGAAAGGGGAAGTGTCCAATGCCTGATACTCTCCACGAAGACGTGTCAGAGCAGCATGAGCCGCATCGTGGACTGCCATCTCGATGGTCACTCCAACACCATGAGCGGTGTGCAGCACGGTAGTGGACTCATACTCCCGAGAGTAGAGGTGGACGATGGCACGGTACTGCTCCTGGTTAAAGTCCTGGTACTCCTCGTAGACGGTGTACTCAGGGTGCCAGCGATAACCCAGATAGGTCATCATATCAGCTAGCACAGCAGGTGATCCTGAGGCACCAATGGCCGCAGTGTGGCGCACGACCTGCCTCGCGGGTTCCATCTGAAAACAAAGATGTTTCAATGGAGTCAAATGACAACACGGGCACTATTCAAAATGCTATCCTGCAGAATAACTATGGCTTATCCAACTTTGGGGTGAACGTGGTAACGGGATCCTAAAGTCAGAGTTAGTAATTCGTTTAACCCGAGTAGAAAAGAGTTCAGAGTCCCAGAGTAAAGGTCGAGGAGTAAAAGATCCTAGTACCACCCAATGGCGACGTGGGCCCGTAAGGCTCACAGCCATGTTAGTAAAAGTTTTGTAGTGACTAGACTCGACTTCGGCCAAGGAGTGTGGAAGGGGGATTCCTACAGGCAGTCGGCTCTGATACCAACTTGTGACGCCCCCGATTCAATCGTACACTAATCATGCACGCAAATGTGTACGATCAAGATCAGGGACTCACGGGAAGATATCACAACACAACTCTACAAATAAAATAAGTCATACAAGCATCATAATACAAGCCAGGGGCCTCGAGGGCTCGAATACAAGTGCTCGATCATAGACGAGTCAGCGGAAGCAACAATATCTGAGTACAGACATAAGTTAAACAAGTTTGCCTTAAGAAGGCTAGCACAAACTGGGATACAGATCGAAAGAGGCGCAGGCCTCCTGCCTGGGATCCTCCTAACTACTCCAGGTCGTCGTCAGCGGGCAGCACGTAGTAGTAGGCACCTCCGGTGTAGTAGGGGTCGTCGTCGACGGTGGCGTCTGGCTCCTGGACTCCAGCATCTGGTTGCGACAACCAGAAAGAAAGGAAAGGGGGAAAAAGGGGGGAGAAAGCAACCGTGAGTACTCATCCAAAGTACTCGCAAGCAAGGAACTACACTACATATGCATGGGTATATGTGTAAAGGGGCCATATCAGTGGACTGAACTGCAGAATGCCAGAATAAGAGGGGGATAACTAATCCTGTCGAAGACTACGCTTCTGGTCACCTTCGTCTTGCATCAAGTAGAAGAGAGTAGATTGAAGTCCTCCAAGTAGCATCTCCAAGTAACATCTCATAGCATAATCCTACCCGGCGATCCCCTCCTCATATCCCTGAGGTAGAGCGACCACCGGTTGTATCTGGCACTTGGAAGGGTGTGTTTTATTAAGTATCCGGTTCTAGTTGTCATAAGGTCAAGGTACAACTCCAAGTCGTCCTGTTACCGAAGATCACGGCTATTCGAATAGATTAACTTCCCTGCAGGGGTGCACCACATAACCCAACACGCTCGATCCCATTTGGCCGGACACACTTTCCTGGGTCATGCCCGGCCTCGGAAGATCAACACGTCGCAGCCCCACCTAGGCTCAACAGAGAGGCCAGCACGCCGGTCTAAACCTAAGCGCACAGGGGTCTGGGCCCATCGCCCATAGCACACCTGCACGTTGCGTACGCGGCCGAAAGCAGACCTAGCCTAGTGGCGTTCCAGTCCAATTCGGCGCGCGCCGCTCCGTCGCTGACGTCTGAAGTGCTTCGGCTGATACCACGACGTCGGGATACCCATAACTACTCCCACGTAGATGGTTAGTGCGTATAGGCTCGTAGCCAGACTCAGATCAAATACCAAGATCTCGTTAAGCGTGTTAAGTATCCGCGAACGCCGAACAGGGCCAGGCCCACCTGTCTCCTAGGTGGTCTCAACCTGCCCTGTCGCCCCGCCACAAAAGATCCACACAGAGGGCCGTCGGGACAAAGGTCCTTTCAGCCCCCAATCCGTGAATCACTCGCGGGTACTCTTCGAGCTGACCCGACTTTAGTCACCATCTGTATAGTATGTATGTATGTATAGTATATACCCGTGATCACCTCCCGAGTGATCACGGCCCAATAGTATAGCAAGGCAGACTGACAAGAATGTAGGGTCAATAATGATAAGCTAGCATCCTATACTAAGTATTTAGGATTGCGGGTAAGGTATCAATGACTGTAGCAACAATGACAGGCTATGCAACAGAATAGGAGTAACCGAACAGTAACATGCTACACTACTCTAATGCAAGCAGTATAGAAAAGAATAGGCGATATCTGGTGATCAAGGGGGGGGGCTTGCCTGGTTGCTCTGGCAAGAAGGAGGGGTCGTCAACTCCGTAGTCGAACTGGGCAGCAGCAGCGTCGGTCTCGTAGTCTACCGGAGAGAAGAGGGGGAAGAAACAATGAATACAATGCAAACAAATGCATATCGATGCACGACATGACAGGTAACGATGCTAGGTGTGCCCAATCGCGGTAATAGGTGATACCGACGAAGGGGGGAAACATCCGGGAAAGTATTCCCGGTGTTTCGCGTTTTCGGACAATTGAACCGGAGGGGGAAAGTTGCGTGTTTGGTATGTTAGAGGTGTGTGGTGGACGAACGGGCTGCGTATCCGGGTTCGTCTCGTCGTTCTGAGCAACTTTCATGTTGAAAATATTCTAATCCGAGTTACGGATTAAAAGATATGATTTTTAAAAGATTTTAACAATTTTGGAATTTAATTATTTATTTAATTAATTCGAAAAAATGTATTTATGACGTCAGCATGATGTCATGCTGACGTCAGCAGTCAACAGGGGTTGACTGAGTCAACCCTGACATGTGGGTCCAGTGGGACCCACCTGTCATTCTCTATTTAAATTAATTAGGGTTTAGGTTAATCTAATTACAGTTTAATTAAACTTAACTAGTTAATTAATTTAATTAAACCGGATTAATTAACTTAATTAATTAATTAATTAATTAATAATTTTATTAATTATATTTATTGTTTTTTATTTATTTTATTATTTATTATTGATTTATTATTATTTTTTGCGTTCTGGGGGCGGGGCCCCCATGTCATTGGCACAGGTGGCCAAAGTGGTTTCGGTGTTAGCGGGCGCTGGGCACCCGCCCGAACTGGCGCAGCGGGCGCTCGTCCGCGGCCAACGGGGAAGGGGGGGGCACGGCGAGCCGGGGCGCAGGCTCGCCGGCGGCAGCGACGGCGCACAGGGCGGAGCGGGGAAAACAGGGGCGTCACGGGGCCGGGCGCCGTGTGCAGAGGAGGCGGGGCACAGGCGGGTGAGGCCGGCAGGTAGCGGTGGTGGCCGGCCGCGGGCGTCGGCGACCAAAACCACGCGCATGCCGGCGTGGAGAGGCGATACCAAGGCGAGGGGAGAACGGCCGGGGCGCGCGAGGCCATGGCGCAGTCGGCACGGAGGGGGGGAGCAGGGAGGATGGGCGCCCGTGCGGGCGGTTGACCAGGCGAGACGCGTCGAGACGGGGCGACGGCGCGCGGCGCACGCCGTCGGGCGCGGCGACTGGGTGCGGACGTCGCCGGCGACAGAGGGGAAAGGAAGGAGAGGAGCTCACGGGGAGGGACGCGTAGGGTCTCGGAAGCGAGCTCGGGGGAGGTTGGGGAGGCCATCGGGGACGAGCGGGCAACGGGGAGCAGGCCGACGGGGTAGGAGCTCCGGGCGGCGGCGTCGTTCCACGGCGAGGAGGACGGGGGCAGGCCGGGGCGCGGCGCCGTTATCCTCCCGATCCAATCGGGAGGGAGGGGGGAAGTGGATGCGAGTGGGGGGGGTGGCTAGGGTTTTCGTCGTGGGGGGATAAGGGGAGAGGGGTGGGGGCCGGCCGGGCCTGGTGGTGGCCCAGTTGGCCTGTGGTCAGCTGGGCCGAAGCCCAGGGGGTTTCTTTTCTCTTTTTTTTGTATTGTTTTCTGTTTTCTTTTCATTTATTTTCTTTTATGTTTTTTTATTTATCTATAAACACTTAGGCATTTAATAAAAATTTGTTTGTTGCATCATAATTACCCTTGTAATATTCGTCAACCACCGAACAACTTTATTTTAAATTTTGAAAACTTTTATTGTTTTCATCAATTTGAACTTTGAATTTGAACGATTTCGAATTATTTCGAGGATAGCAACAGTAATCGGGATGACGTGCCATGATTAGCGTGGGATTACTGTAGCAAGATTATCCGGGCGTTACAATCTAGAGTTCGAGGGACGTCACCAAGCTGAACGTGTGCAGATCGCGGAGGTGTCGTGCGTTCGGTACTTGATCGGTTGGATCACGAAGACGTTCGACTACATCAACCGCGTTGCAGAACACTTCCGCTTTCGGTCTACGAGGGTACGTGGACACACTCTCCCCTCTCATTGCTATGCATCTCCTAGATAGATCTTGCATGATCGTAGGATTTTTTTAAATTACCGCGTTCCCCAACAGTCTACTATACAACTCGTTCTTGTAGACTCGTGTTGGACCTCTAAGTGCAGAGTTTTGTAGGATTATAGCAAATTTCCCTCAAGTGGATGACCTAAGGTTTATCAATCCATGGGAGGCATAGGATGAAGATGTTCTCTCTCAAACAACCCTGCGGCCAAAATAACAAAAAGTCTCTTGTGTCCCCAACACACCAGATATGATGGTAATTTGTATAGGTGCATTAGTTCGGCGAAGAGATGGTGATACATGTGTAGTAACGATAGTAGATATTGATTTTTGTAATAGAAACAATAAAAAACCGCAAGGTAGCAAGTAACAAAAGTGAGCACAAACGGTATTGCAATGCTTGAAAATGAGGCCTAGGGTCCATACTTTCGCTAGTGCAATCTCTCACCAATGCTAATCTAATTGGGTCATATAACCATCCCTCAATGTGTGATGAAGAATCACTCCAAAGTTCTTATCTAGCAGAGAACATAAGAAGAAATTGTTTGTAGGGTACGAAGACACCTCAAAGCTATTCTTTCCGATCAATCTATCCTAGAGTTCATACTAAAATAACAGCTTATGATACACATCAACCAACTCTAATGTCACCTAGATACTCCAATGTCACCGCGAGTATTGATTATGCGATATGCATCAAACAATTTCAGATTCATAATACTCAATCCAACACAAAGGACCTCAAAGAGTGCCCCAAAATTACTACCGGAGAAACAAAGACAAAAGCGTGCATCAACCCCTATGCATAGATTACCCAATGTCACCTCGGGAATCCGCGAGTTGAGTGCCAAGACATAGATCAAATGCTCTCAAATCCATAAAAGTATTCAATCCAATAAAACGAAATCTCAGAGGGAAAACTCAATTCATCACAACAAGATAGAGGGGAAAAACACCATATGATCCAACTACATTAACAAAGTCAACCTTCATTTCAGAAGATTCTAGGGGCCAGTTCTCTTGGGCGATTCTCCCAGAATCGCCCCCCTCCCCAGCTTCTTCCAGAATCATCACTTCATATATTTTTGACAATCCTGTCTAGTTAAAGTCTAATTAGCTAGAATTGTAAAAAATATATGAAGTGACGATTCTGGGAGAAGCTGGGGAGGGGGGCGATTGTGGGAGAATCGCCCAAAAGAACTGACCCTAGAGCCCGTACGATCTGATTTGGTCAGACCGATCTTTCTCTACAGTACCGACCAAATCATGGCGCCATAACGAAAGAAATCAGCTATCGTCACGGCGACAGAGCAACAATATCGCGGGAGTAATAGTAGCACCTGTAAACAACCCATGCGTATCTCCTTCCCAAACATAGGGGGGAGACCGCTCCAGTCTCCACCCTCCACCCTCCACCTCCCCTCCAGTCGCCAGACGACGCCACCTCTGCCGCCTGCCGCCGCCCGTCTGCGGAATGTGAGTGCCCGTCCGGCGAAACCACCTGGCCCGTAGCGTGCGCGTGCGCGTGTGTCGCGAACGCCGATATCTATCCAGGGTTTGGCTCGTCCCCTTTCTATAGATTGGCTGACGAGGTGTCGATCTGGATTTGTATGCAGGGTCTGCGCCCCGACGGCGGGGGTGGAGGTGCTGCCGCCTCGCGGGGGTGTCTCCGCCCGGCGCTCCTGGCCGCCGAGCTGCGGCCGCGTCCCCGAGGGCGGCGGCGGCGAGAGGGGCGTCCAGGGCACGGCGGACGAGGCGGCCGGCCACGCGGGCGTTTCCTCTGCGGCGTGCAACGGCGGGCTCCCGCGCGACCCCCCTCAGCCTCAGCCGCAGTCGCCCGGCGACGGGGATGCGCGTCCCTCGGATGGCCAGGCAGATATCAGGGCGCTTGATGTGATGCCGCTGGCGTTCGCTGCCCCTCGGAAATGTGCCGTTGCTCCTGCTAATGGTTCCATGGAAGATGGGGGTCATATGGTCGATTCGTTGAATGTGGAGGGGCAATTGGTCAGGGATGAGGATGTTGTTATTGGCAATGGAGATGGCAGTGTTGTGGGAAGCAGAGTGGGCGATGGCGAATTGGAGAGGGAGGAGGACGAGAGCAGAAAGAAGAGGTGGTTGGCATCTGTCATGAATCCGCCTCCCAAGAGAAGAGCGGTCTCAGCCAAGCGCAAATTTCCGCCTGGCTGTGGGAGTGTTGCTGTTACCGCCATCGGCATCGGAGGTAAGGAGGTGCTTTTATGAAGACGCACCAATCATTTTTCACTAGTCGGTGTGCCTTTGCAGTGAATGCCTTGCTCACTATTCCAATTTCAGGTTGTGGTGTTTCTCCGATGTTGAAGCGAGATGATTCTAATCACGAAACGGAAGGCAAAAGAGAAGAGGTCGGAGGTGCCACCGAGGCACACAATCATATGCAAGAATCTCAAGTCGTTAATTGTGTCGCTCCAGATGATTTTGCAGACCGTCCACGGAATTATGTTGGTATGAAGACACGCCAATCATTTTTCGCTAGTGGGTGTGCCTATGTAGTGGATGCCTTGCTCACGATTACAATTTCAGGTCATGGCACTTCTCCGATTTTGAGGCGAGATGATTCTAATAACGAAACGGAAGGCAAAAGAGAAGAGGTCGGAGGTGCCACCGAGGCACACAATCATATGCAAGAATCTCAGGTCGTCAATTGTGTCGCTCCAGATGATTTTGCAGACTGTCCACAAAATTATGTTGGTATGAAGACATGCTAATCATTTTTCGCTTGTGGGTGTGCCTATGTAGTGGATGCCTTGCTCATGATCACAATTTCAGGTCATGGTGCTTCTCCAATTTTGAGGCGAGCTGATTCTAATCACGAAACGGAAGGCAAAAGAGAAGAGGCCGGAGGTGCCACTGAGGCACACAATCATAAGCAAGAATCTCAAGTCATCAATTGTGTCTCTCCAGATGATTTTGCAGACCGTCCACGAAATTATGTTGGTATGTAGACACGCCAATCATTTTTCACCAGTGGGTGTGCCTATGTAATGGATGCCTTGCTCACGATTACAATTTCAGGTCATGGTGCTTCTCCGATTTTGAGGCGAGATGATTCTAATGTGGAAATGGAAGGCAAAATAGAAGAGGTTGGAGGAGCTACCGAGGCACACAATCAGAAGATCCAAGAATCTCAAGTCGTCAACGTTATTGTTCAAGATGGTTTTGCAAGAGACCAACATGGCCATGATAATCCACTAAATGATGTTACAAGCGACTCACCAAGACATAGTTTCTTGGAGCAGATGAATGGTAGAAGAGTATTACGTGAAAGGAAGCGCGCACCGCTAGTAGCGAGGAACGCTGAGATTAGAAGCAAACGCGAAGGACGCTTGCATCAAGGCACTCCGAGGGCTCATCCGAGAGGCCCTCTTAATGTGAAGAGAAAGGGCAAGAGTTCAGAGATTGTCAAGATCAATGTGACATTGGTAGATGATGCAGGTGTGCTTGATGTGATACGCTCGGCATCTAAGTGTGGAGACCATGTTGCGACCGATCAAATTGAAGATAAGGATGGTGTGGGCCTTAATACTAATAGGGTAATTATACAAGCATTGATGGCTCCAGACAGATGCCCTTGGATGCAACGAAAGAAATCTATTGGTAGTGTTCCTAAATCGCTTGCTCCTAGGAACAATGTGAAGAAGAAGGTTGCTACTCCAAGGAAAGAATTGCGCTTTAAAGTTACCCCTTCTACATCGGCTAGGCTCAAGGCAAGAGAGGACGGAGAAGATTCCTTAGAAGATGATGAGAAATCTTTGGCAGCACTTGCGCATGAAAGAAATAATAAATCATGCGTCAACATCCCTCGATGTGCTCCTTCCGATGACTCGAGTGTTGATACCCGAAGCAAAGTTACGAAGATTGATGAGAGAAGTCGATTGCTCGATCCAAAGGATATACCACTTGTAGCGGGGGTTGGTGATGTAAAAAACAAATGTGAAGGAAGCTTGCAAGAAGGTACTTCGAGGACGCATGTGAGAGCTCTTGTTAATGTGAAGACAAAGGGCAAGAGACCAGATAATGTCAAGGTGAATGTGACATTGCTAGATGATAGGAGGGTCTTTGAAGATGACAAGACGGGAAACCAGATTTCAAGAACTCGAAGAGGAGTGGCGCGCTCCTCAAATATTAAAAACATGAAGAAAGGCATGTTTGCTCATAAGTTAAAGCATGATGGCATCAGCAAGGACTCTGGGAATAGGTTCATGAAGGAATCTAAGTGTGGGGATCATCTTCCGACCGATCAAATTAAAGAAAATGATAATGTGGGCCTTGTCACCAACAAGATGACTGTATTAGCATTGATGGCTCCTGACAAATGCCTGTGGACAGAAGGGAAGAGGCTTATTGCTGGTGTTTCTCAGTCTCTCACTTGTAGGAATAATAACTCTCTTACCGTTCGTGAAGGCCTTTGTTTGCCTGACATATCTCAAGGAAAAGAGAGCATTCCCATATGTGTGATCAACACAATTGATGGCGTGCTGCCAACGCCATTTAAGTACATTACCAAAGTCATATATCCGCCCTCATATGCAAAAGCACCTTCAGTAGGCTGTGACTGCACTAACGGTTGCTCGGACTCTAGTGAATGTGCTTGTGCTGTGAAAAATGGAGGGGAGATCCCATTCAATTTGAATAGCGCAATTGTTTATACAAAGCCTCTCATATATGAGTGTGGCCCATCATGCAGGTAGGGTGTTCAGTAACTTACAAAACAAAATAGCATAACCTAGCTAGGCAAGAACAACCCATTAATATTTTTATTTTTAATGTCCGACAACATGTTCTTATTGCCAGCTCAATGTTATACTAGTTCTGGCATGGTAAGTTTAGATTGGTAAATCCAGATGGCTGTGAAATGTGGGAAGCTTTCTCGTACAGCCGAAACCTGCTTACCTGAAGTTGGTTTTGACAAAAAGTTATTTGTTCACATTAGACAATTTAGGTTAAACTGAAATGGTGAGCTAACCAAATGGTCAAAACTGCATGCAGGTGCCCGCCAACATGCCACAATAGGGTGAGCCAGCACGGCCCCAAAGTTCCACTGGAAATATTCAAGACTGGGAAGACAGGTTGGGGCGTAAGATCCCTCAGTTTTATCCCTTCAGGTAGTTTCGTGTGCGAGTATGTAGGTGAGGTATTGCAAGAGACAGAAGCTGAGAGGACAGAAAATGATGAGTACCTTTTTGATATTGGTCGTGACGATGACGATGATGAAGAAGAAGAAGGTCCAGAATCTTCTAAATCCGAGATGACGGCGGAGGGCTTGGGCTATACAATAGATGCTGCAAAGTGTGGTAATGTTGGAAGATTCATCAACCATAGCTGCTCTCCAAACATGCATGCACAGGATGTTCTCTGGGACCATGATGATAGGAGGATGCCGCATGTTATGCTTTTCGCCGAAAAGAATATCCGTCCTCTACAAGAGCTTACTTACGATTACAATTATAACATAGGTAATGTGCGCAAGAATGGCAAGGTGAAGGAGAAGAAATGCTTTTGCGGTTCGTCGAAGTGCCGCCTCAGGCTTTACTAAGGTATCGGTGACTGGTGATGGTAATGTTCATATTTCGGCGGAACGCAGTCCTGTCAGCGTAGTGCTCCTTGGTCTTTACTCTCCCGGTCACCTTGCAGTCGTTGATGGCTTGTGATGTTTTTTTCTTGCTACCCTAGCGTTGAATTAGTACTGCTTTTTAAAGAGCTGCATTAGCTCATTCTGCTGTTAGTTTTATTTTCAGAACCGAACCTGTACTGGGTACATGAGTTCTGGCTGTAGCTTTTCTCTGTCACAAATTTTACATAATCAAGCATTCTTGCTGTCCTTTTAAGCATTATTGCCATACTCTGCGCAAGCGGGAGCTATGTCCACTGTGCTGCCCTTTTAAGCATTCTTGCTGTGCTGCCTTTCTTTCCAGATAGATAGATTTCCAGATAGACAGTCCCATAACAGCACCAAAACGAATCCCCATCCATGGTAACTTACTGCTTTGATCTTCAAGGGCAGCATGGATGATCAATACACCATTTATCAGCGTGCGCTCAGCGAGCCATAGTAGTATCTCATTTGTTCATCTGAACTGATTGTGAGAAGCCTGCATAAATTCTTTAGCATGCTGAGAAATGTCAGTTTTATGGTCATGAAGAAGTAAATCACATTTGGCATGTGGCAGATGGGGCAAGACTACTCATTTCAATTGGTCACAGCGTCAGCTAAACGCTCTGGTTTGGACCTAACAAAACTATTTCATCTGTGCCATTTATGACAAAAGACGATCAAACTTATGCCAGTAGAATCCATCACCAGAATTTCTTGGTTCTTTATGGTGCTAAGGGAAAAAATAATCAAAATCATTCTTTCTCTTCTCTTCGCACAAAGGCGGCTAGGGTTTGTCTATTCTCCAGCAAGACTATCGTTCTCGACCTGCTCAGGACGTCATCTAGGCGTGCTGATGCACAGGCGGACTGCGTTCTTCATCAGGTGTATACTCTCTTTGTTGTGTAGGTCTTTGTTCATTTCTCCTAATAACGATGTTGAGGCGGCGATGACATCTCAGCAATGTCATAAGCCCCGACAGTGTTTGCATCGATGCCGGCGGTAGGCTGATCCCGTGAGGCAGCCGGATATATTGGGTGACGCGATGGTACCTATGGCGGCAGGCCAGAATAATTTTTTTTTCCCAACCGGGCTCACACCCCTTTCCATTAATTTTGCAATCAACGGAAATACATCAGTCTGTTATCAAGTCTTTGTCATTCAGCCACTTACTAACAAGGAACTAGCACCGAAATGAGATAAGCAAAGGAGACTGAAAGGGGAGGAGCGAGTTGGCGCATCGGAGGAGCGAATTGGCGCATCATCAGGAAACCCACCGCCCGATGATCCTAAAACTGACCATCCGCCATGGGGCGAAAACCTGATGACACTTACAAGCCACTGCCCAACTAAGAGAGTTCAATGATGAAACTACTGATAAAGACGCCGAAGCAAAATGCTACCAAGATGAACAAGTCCAGCGGGCATCAAACCCCAGTGGGAAACAGGACCAAAAGACATTAGTAATGCACCCAGCTAGCCGATCTGGATCCCGTCATTGTCTCCTAATGGGAGTCTGCCACGAGGGAAGGATCTGTCCGCCAGGGTAGCAGCCGCATGAGCCAATAGCCTGGAGCTTCACCTTGTCTTCTCCTTTAAGCAAACCTGCCCAATATAACATAAACGAACATGCAGTGAAAACAGCCTCCAGAGGAGTGCGAGCAACATGTTTATCAAAAGTAACTTTATTGTGCAGGTTCCAAATCCCCCAGCATATGGCAGCAATAATCATCATATAGAACTGCTTTCCTCCTGAAAAGAACTTATATAGCCAAGCCCAACTTTGCCAAAGCGATCGAGGACAGCAAGAGGATCCAACTGTCATCCCCATCACGCCCCAAACCGTACGGGCAAGCGGGCAAGTAAAGAACAAGTGGTTCGTTGTTTCCACACTTGTACAAAAAGAGCATGTAGGGTTCCCAGGCCACTTCCTAATGCGTAGATTATCTCTTGTAAGCACAACATTCTGAAAAAGCTGCCACATTTTTTTTTTGATTTTCAGCGGGATGGGGGCTTTCCACACCCATTTATAGTTAGGGCCAGATAAGTTTCTTTCTAATCAAGCATAGTTTTTTTTAAAGGAATTGAGCATAGTGTTGGATTCTTCTTCCTTGCTGTTGGTGGTTCCGCGGCAGATTTTCATCAGCTTGTTCACAGGCCCTGCCTGACATTGGTTAAGTGTGCGTTTTGTCCCGCCTCTTGCAACATGTTCCTACTGTGGTTCATGTAGTCGGCATGTGTTATTGCTTAAGTTTCGGTCTTTGCAACTGCTCAGTCCTGATGACGGTTACTCGGCCGGTGAGTTTGACGATTTTCTTCGCGGGTAGAAGATGGACTTGAGAGACTTTGGGACTACGATGTGGAAACTGTTGCTACCTTTTTTTTTCTCAAGATAGATTGAATCGCCAAGAAATGGGCCTATTCCAGCACACCCAAATGACACAATTAGAGTATTAGACAGTTCTATTCCAGTACTAAAACTAAGATAGTTCACTTAACAATAAAGCATCAAAACGAATCATACCATGTTCCCAATCCTTGGTAGCCTACTGTATTTGATCTTCCAGGGCCATCATGTAGATGTAGATCATCACTCCCTCTCTGAATGCTCGGGACAAGTTTGTTATCGCTGCGCTTTTAGTAGCGTCTCATTTTGTCCATCTGGACAGGTTGCAAGAAGCCCGTGTACTTCAGTCAGCGCACTGATTCTTGAGATTAAAAGTTAGTTTGATGGCCATGAAGTAGTAAGGTCACTTTAAGCCGACAAAAGGTAATACTCCAAACTAGAACCTAGTACCAGAATTCATCTACAGATTTACCAGAATCTCTTAAGAGTTAAGTCCACAAAGAATGCCGCAGCTTCCTTTTTCAAGAATGGTATAGTCAGCTTCACCCAAGTTGATGAGGAAGAATGGTATGGCCGCATGCATCACTCTGATGCAGAGGCCGGGCGTGACCCTCCTTAAAAAAAAAGCTTCACCCAAGTTGATGAGGAAGAGAATAGAATCCATCAGTCCCCAATGGAGACGAAAGTGGCATGTATGTCAAGAACAATAGTCACATTTCAAATCCATTTAGCACCCACTCGCATACACTGGTATTCAAAGAAGACAAGTTACTTCCATTACTGAAAAAGGGTTTCCCCCCGCTTTGTATTCCAAAGCACCAACCAACAGACACGCGCGATGCTGGGGCGAGCAGCACAACAAGCCCAAAGAAGAAAAGAAGAAGAAACAAATGCCAACAACGACAGCTCGACTAAGCGCGGAAGGCCCGCCACCGCTGCGCCCTCCAGAGACACTACACCACAGCCCGAGGTTCCGAGTGCCGTGTACCAAGCAGCACCTCCAAGAAGGTATGCGACGTCGACGACGCTGCTGTCCGGACGAGTCCTAGGGTTTCCCCCGGTACAGGGAGGGAAGTGGAGAATGGCTACCACCGACACCCTTCAAGAAGGAATGGTGGCACCCGCCGGTGTCACCGCATCGGAGCCGGACGAGCCGGCAAGGATTTCTCCTGCACGACCAAACACCACCGCCCATCCGGAGCCAACCAACCAAACCACCGCCCAATGCGCCATCGCGGTTGCGCCGTCTCACTACGAGCACCAACACGAGGCCGAGAAGACCGAAGAGAAGCGCCATACAACGAGAGCAGCAGCACCAAGGCCGAGCGGGAGGGAACCACCTCCACCGCCGTCGTGCGAGAAGCCCGCGCCTCCGGCACCGTCGCGATAGCCGACCGGACACGGCAGCGGGGCATACCAGGCCACCCCTGGCCCGGCCAGGCCCGAAACGGGCCCGCTAAGCCCCGCCAGCAGTGGTGCAGCAGGCTGGCGTCGGCACCGCCAGCCCCCGTCGCGCAACCCCGCTCCCCCGCCTCCCGGGAATCACGCCGCCGACCCACCCGCCGCCGGCCCGGCCAAGACCAGATGGGCCACGTAGGGCCTAGATCCGCCGCTAGGATGTGCTGCAGCGCCACCCCACCGCCAACGACGGCGCCGCCGTCCAGCCGCTCGCCCGCCCTGCGACGAGGCACCCCGCCGCCAGCAAGACCGTCGCCGCCTAGGAGCACCCCCCGGCGCAGCTCCGCCCCGCGCCGGAGAGCCACCGGGAGGGGAAATGCAGGAGGGCCGCCGCCACCAGCGACCCCGGGGCCAGGCCGGCCGCGGGCGCCAGCGACGGCGGCAGGGAGGAGGGGAAGAGGGGGGCTGGAGGGGGGAGAGATCGGGGCGCGGCCGGCCGGCCGCGGGGGCGGCGCGGTCACGAGAGGGGGAGAGGAGTCTGGTTGCCCCTTCAAGTTACTTCCATTACAAAATGACACTTGCTTCTGCATGTGCTTGTCCAAATAAGAGCAGAAACCCTGGCCTAAACCAAACAACACCATGTGAAACAAGTCTGTCCTCATCTACCGATTCCAACATCTACTCTGAAATTTACATTAGTTCCATCGTTTTGTCCAGGAAATCCAATTTTGCCCCCATTCAAGATATTCACACTTTTCTCACAAAACACAAGCAAAATATTCAAGAGATCAAGACTGGGAAGTAACTTTTATCCTGTATATAGGATCAACGGCTACCTCCGCGGAAATAAAAGGGAGCAGCACTGAAAATTTCAACTGGAAGCAAATTTGGAAGTTGCTGGGTCCCAATAAGTACAAAATGTTTGTGGGGCGCCTCCTTGCTCACGAAAGTTTGGCAAACAGGATGAGGATTCAGAGGTTGGGGGTGGAACTGGACACGGCCTGCCCGGTGTGTCATCGGTTAAATGAAGACGGCGGCCACATTTTCCTCAAATGTAAGAAGGTAAAAGAATGTCGGAGCAGGCTGGCGTTGGGTGGTCTTAAGGAAATCTTGGTTAAGCACAAGTCTGCCCATGAGATGCTTGGTGAATTGTGGAAAGCTGATAGTGCCTCCCAGCTGAGGGCTCTTGTCTTGTGTGGGAGTGGTGGGATGTCAGGAAGAAAGCCAACACAGGGTCACCTTGTCTTAAACCCTTTTTAGTAGGAAAAAAGAACCAATTCGGCGGTCATTGACCATCACTACTACTTTACCTGAGGTAACTGTTTGCATCACCCAACTAATATACTTATCATGAAATCCTTCTTTTCCCTTAACAAATCTAAAATGTCCAGTTAATCTTATCATACGCTTTCTCTAAATATACTTTAAAAAACATCCATCTTTTTCTTATGTATTTCATGCATGACTTCGTGTAACAGCACCAATCCATCTAATATATATCTACCTTTAATAAATGTTGTTTGGCAGGAGTTATAATTTTGTCAGCTACTATACTTGCCCTATTATTAATTACCTTAGTAAATTTAAAAATCACATTAGATAGGCATATAGGTCTATACTATTGTAGTGTTTCGGCCCCCACATATTTGGGAAGCAGACTGAGCACTCCATAGTTAAATCTAACTAAATCTAGTTTACCATGATAAAAATAATTAAACAATTTAAGTAAATCAACACCAGTTTCTTCCCAAAAATGTTGATAAAACTCAGCCGCGAAAACAAGAGGCACAGGCATCTTATTATGCTTTATCTGAAAAACTACTTTTTAAATCTCTTCTAAAGTAAATTCCCTATCTAATAAACTTCTATCAATATCATCTAAAACAAAAGGAAACTCAAAATCGACAGTAACATTAAATTATTAGTAACAGGGCCAAATAAGTTTATAAAAGGATGTGGCATCGTCTAACAAGTCTTTATCCCCTTGCACAAACATTATCTATAAAATTAAAGGAAGTTATCCTATTTTTTCTCTTCCTACCACTAGCCCTAGCAATGAAGTAATGAGGGAGTGCATCCCCTTCCAACAGCTCTTTCTCTTTAGATCTCTGCAGCCAAATAACCTCCTCTTCTCTAAAAAAAATCTTCCTTTGTTCCTCTAAGTCTTTTCTTAATAAGTAGTTCTCTCTACTTAAACCATTAATCTCGCTGTCCATATCTTTGTTATCTATCTTCTCAACTAAAGTTACCCTCTGTTTTTTATAGAACCACAGATAATTTAAATTCCACTCCTTTAGTTTTTCCCTAATGTATCTAGCTCTATTCTGCCATCTGTCTTGTAAGTTTCCACAACAATATTACTCACCCCAAAGTTTCTTAATTTAATCATCTAGATCACCTCGCACCAACGTCGCTAGGTTTGGATCGAACGCCCGACACATCTCCCATCGCGCTCCGCCACTGTCACCCATATCCCCCCCCCCCAAAACCCTCAATCCCCTCCCACCGCCGCCCGACTCCGGCGCGCCGCCGCTCACCCCCACCCCCGCGCGCTCCTACGCGGCCGTGTTGATGGCTTCCCGCCTGCCTGGGGATGAGGGACCCTGCTTGAAGAGGCTGTTGGAGCGACCTGAGTGCTCTCGCCCGCCGCGCGGCCCTCCCATGCCGGCTAGGGACAGCGCCCCACGGGGGGCCGGCGACCGCCGGCTCGCTGACCGGGATGACTGGGCTGCTCCCCGCAGGGCTTCAGCAGCCGCACCCTACCGGTCGGCCCCTGCTCGTGAGGGCACCCATGACGGCCACCGCGACGCGTGGCTCCCTCTGCCTGGCTCCCGGGGGCGCGACGCCGGGAGGAGGCTGGGCGGCTACGTGAAGACGACCAGCGACGTGAAGATGAACTCCGCTCCGAGCTGCAGCACCGGCCTGCATACTCCGCCCCTAGACGGCCCGTTCTAGAGGTGGGTCAGAGCTCGCACCAAGGCGCCCGGAGAACCGCGGGTTCAGACGACCGTGCTTGGTATGGGTCCATGGAGCCAGACCGTGCGGACTCGTGCGATTGGCTTAGGTCCTCATCCGGGTCGCCGCGGTACACCCCCCTTAGCACCTTGGGGGAGGCTCCAAGTCCGGTTGGGCCGTTGATGAAGCGGAAGAAGAAGCGCTCGGGTGGGCTCGGTGGTCCTGCCATCGTGGATGGATCGGGGAGGTCGGCTGTGAGGGAGCCGAAGCAGGAGGCCTCGGCGATTCCCCCGGCTAGAGCTGGTCGCGCCCGGACCCGTGAGGAGACGATGTGCATCAACTGTGGGTGTGTCGATCACTTCCATTCGGAGTGCTTGGCGCCCTCCCGATGCCCTATCACTCTTGCCTACCTGGGGTACTGGGTATAGGGGGGTGGCTTCTACTATGTGGACGCGACCCTAGAGGACGAGCCCGTCCGGCCGCACCTGGCGACGATCACCCTCGTCCCGGATCAGAAGCCGCCGCCGTCGGTTGTGGTTACCGCTGAGATCATACGGGCGGAGCTGTCGGCGTACATTGGCGATTATAGAGACAACGCCTTCTCTTGGGAAGTCACTGAGACAGCGCCGATGGTCTTCTCGGTACCCTTCCCTTCTGCTGAGATGCTCAATGTTTGCACCCACAACCACATCAAGTGCCCCATCAACAAGTTCATGATCTCGATCCAGAAGGCTGATGCTGAGCCGGACACGGTGCCCCCCCTTGCCCGGGTGTGGATGCTCATCTACGGGCTCCCGAGTGGGGGCAAGCGCGAGGACATTCTCAAAGCCATCTCGGAGCCGGTGGGCAAGATTCTGACGGTCGATCTGGATTCCTTGGAGGGCGATGGCCCGGCGCGCGTCGAGCTCCTTTGTCAGGCTCCAGCTAATGTGGACGGTCTGTCCCTGATCTTCTACTTCGGCAATAACAAGGGCAAGTGTATCACCTACGAGATCGACCTAGATGCAACGGAGGGGCGGCCGGAGGACACGCCGCGAGCACCGCCGCCGGCCCCACCCGCGGAGGGGCAGGACGCCGAGGATAGATAGCTAGCCTGAGGACAGCTCCGTGGAGTCGGGGGGTGGGCTTCCGCCGCCGGTGTCGACCGAGAGCCGTCGCGCGCCGGCTTCGGCCCGCACGGAGGGCGATGTTCTGTCGGTCGTACTGGTGAAGGAAGCTTGGAGCTTATGTGTTTCAAATTTTGAGTCTTTCAAGTTCTCTTTTAGTAGTCGTGTCTGTCACACCGTAGCGCATGAACTTGCCCAGGTCGGGATGAGAAATGAGTCCCAGGATTGCTTTTGGGTGGATGATGCCCCTAGCAGTATTGTAAACTTGTTAGCCAGCGATCTTGATGTGCCTGAATGAACAAACTGCAGAAATCTGCGGCCCTCACATTCCTCAAAGGGCACAGTCACCAGTTGCGCCGTTGAATTCGGCCCTTGAGTGCCATAGCACAAACTGCAGAAAAAGGAGCAAGTAAAAAAAGAATTAAAATGAACAAAAAAACTGAAGTCATACAGAAATTAAAGAAGAATGAAAATGAAAAAAGAATCGAAAAAAGAAGATTGGCTCTCCTGATGCTTGTTAAACTCTCAAAACTGAAAAGGAGATTGCATGCTAAAAATAATTTGTTTATATCTGAAAAAGAAAAGAAAACTGAAGTCATACAGAAACTGAAGAAGAAATGAAAATAAAATATTTTTCAAAAAGAAAGATTTGCTCTCCTGATGCTTGTTAAACTCTCAAAACTGATAGACTTAAAAAGAGGTTGCACATATGGCAGAGAAAAACCTATTCTTATAGCTAAACTGATGGATAGCTTAACTTTATTCTTAACTACTTAACTTTAAACTGATGGACATAGTGAAAAAATAACTAGTCTCTATCTCTACTACCTAAAAAGAACGCAACGTTCCGTTTCCCCTCTTACGTTGGTCCGACGCCAGATTTTCGCTCGTCGCTCGTGGCTCCTCGATCGTCCGCACATGGGCCAAAGGCCAAAGCCCAGCCCGAGCGAGCCAGCCTACGCGCACAAGCACACGCACTCCCCTCCTTCTATAGTACATGTGCGAGGTGAAAGTGAAGCGACTGATTTTTCCCGTCGATCCGCCGGCGCCGCCGCTGGTTTCCCTCCCCTCCGCCGGCCGCTTCGGCGGCGGGAGGGTGGGGAAACCTCGGATCCGCGCGTCCGGTGTGTAAATAGCTTGTTTTGCCTGATCGTCGTCAGTGCTATGGGGGTGGCGGCGGCGGCGACATGTTTCCCCATGGCGATGCTCTCCTCCGGTGTGGCGTCGTCGAGCTCGTGGGTGGTGGTGGTTGGCCGGCCGGGGGTCGGCTGCCTGTCCGACGTGCTCCTGGTGGTGGCGGCTTACGGTGAGGTCGCCGTTGCCGAAGGATTTTTGGTCGCTCGTTCCTTCTCCGTCCAATAAATCTTTGCTTGTTGTTGATTTGTTGGGGACTGGGCGGCGTGTATCTCCTGCTGATCTACGGATCGAGCGGTGTCTCGGCCTTCCCCTCCGATGGTGGCGCCGTCGGATGGAGAAGTGATTTTGGTCCTCACGGATCTGTAGATCCCGCGAGTTCTTGGATTCTCAGGCAGGGCGGTGTGGCGGCTTCGCCGTCCTGGCGATGTGAGTATCTATCTCCCCCTCCTCTTTGTTGTTGCGCCGGCGAAGTATCCATCGGTGGCGTGGAGGTGGGGTCCTGGAGTGTAGGAGGTGTTTGGTTGAGCTGCAGGTTTGATTCCCTCTCAAGAGATGCTGGTCGTCTTCTTCCTCTCCGGTTCCGTTCGGAGAGTGTCGTTCTCTCGGAGTATGCTGATGCCGTTGTTGGCTCTTGGTGTCGCCGCCGATATGCGTTCATCGACTTCAGATCCCGCCCGGCGTCGGGTGGCTCATGCGGCTTCAAAAACTTTATGGCGGGGGTTCCTGTACCCCTGAGGCGGCCTGTGGGCATGGCGTCTTCTCCAGCTTCGGTGAGCTCCGGCGATGGCGACGTGGTCTGCGCGTGTTCAGGCGATGAGTGTTTCGGTGGCCGGCTGTGCTTTTCTGTTGTATTTTCTTTCTGTTCAGAGGGTGTCTGTGTAATATTGTGCTATGAATAGAGCAGCTCTTTGTCTCAAAAAAAAGCACACGCACTCCTTCCTCCTCACGGCCTCAAATGGGCGACGCTAGGGTTTCGCCCAGCCCCAGCCTCGACCACTGCTCGACCTCGGCGACCGCCGCTCCTTGGCTCCGCGGCCGCCGCTAGACATCCACGGCCGTGCCTTGACCTCCTTGGCTCCTCTGCCGCCACTCGACCTCCTTAGCTCCTCGGTCGCCGCTCGACCTCCACCACCACGCTTCGCCAACACTTGCTTCCCCGTATCCGGCCCTTCATTGATATGGACTCGTGCTCCTCAGCCCTCATGGTGTTGTGCTACACGCGTGCTCCGCGGCCCCTCCTCCATGGTGTCATACAGAAAGGACGAGGGCGAGTCCTGGTTACTGACGTGTGTGGGTGTGGATGTGGGTAAGATTTTCATTGATTTCTTCTCCGTTGGAAATTGTCCAACCATTATTGATTTGACGTTTCAATTTTTCTTGTTGTTTTCACTGAATGAATTACAGGAACACACCTATCATATGCCCTAGCAGTGCAAGCCTGAACACATGTCATATGTTGGAGTAGATGCAAGTATATGAATGATGAATGGGTGCTGCCTTAAATCATCAGCACATTAGTGGTGCCCGATCAAAGTCAAACGCTCGCCCTGGACAACCCCGTTCGCCAAAGTGGTTACGCCGAGCTGTAGTTGCTGGGCGCCCATCTAGCCGCTCTGCTGGGTGTGGCGTCACTCCTGTCCCCGGCAACATGTACTTCTCTACCAGACAAATTAACTTAGATTGGGTTGCTGCAAGAGTTTTTATTGTTGATTTCGAATGTTTTTTAAGGAGAAAGGTTAGTAAATGATGTTGTTTTCTACAATGCAAATTCAGTCGTCGGCTTTGCTATTGAGTGCCAAGGTGTAGATTCAGAACTGCGGGGTTCAACATAGAGGGCTTCACTACAATATTTTCGCCATGCGGTTGATGGTTGTGAACGGCCTAAATAACATGGCCAATGAGTGGACGCTTCGTCGAATATTTTTGATCTATGCAACACTGGATCAATTACACATCCATCCACCCAACTTCAGTTTTGATATATTTGATGCATAATGCACAATGAATCTTACTTATGTTGAAAAACTTAGACATATAAGAATGTCTGCAAGCAAACCACATACCACACATTTTAGAAGGTTTATTTTTCTACATTTCTATTTTTCTCTACATTTGTACTAGCTATGTATCAATAAGTATTTCTACATTTTTTATTTGATGCCAAATTTTAAGGAACGCTAATCTGATGTACTTTTACAGTAATCAGCATGTTGACTTGGCGCTTGCCCGTTCGCAACATACCTTCGTATTGTCGAAGGGTTGGATGATTGTAAACCGGATGTACCATTAACGACAATGGTGTGGATGGATTGGGGAGACAAAGAATACGGGAGGACAAAGAAGTAGGATGATTTAAAGGTTAAAAAAATCAACAATGCTATTTGATGTGCAGGAGGATCCTAAACAAAACACGATTAATGTGAAACCAATTGAATATTCAGGCCCCCGGTGCAACGCACAGGCAATTACCTACTAAGTTATAAAAAAACTAAAGAGGACCAAATGAAATACCAAAGGTACAGACCCTTTAGGGGACTATAAACAAATGAAGACTTAAAAATGATAAACTGCATACTAAAAAAAGAGAAAGTGAACACTAAAGAAATGAAAATACAGAACTATTGAAATACCAAACACACTGATCAACTAAATCAAGTGAAGGCATAAATGAATCTAACAGGAAAAACTGAAATAACTATTTAAATAGAGAATTATAAGGGGCTATTGGGATGAACTAAATAATTATTGACTAAAATACTGAAAAATGATGCAAGAAAAATTACAAAATAAAGGAACATAAAACTGAAGGAATGAAGAGGAAACGAACAATAATAATAAAGAAACACTGAAATAAGACTGATAAATAAGCAACCTATCTATGATAACAAACCTTAATGAACAGCATGGCCATAATAGCAAACCATAAAAGTTATCAAGAGTGAGTTTGCGGCCATCTTGATCTCTGTACCTCCAATTGTTTTCCGTTTTCTGTAAACCAGACCAGAATTTAATCCAACTAGATAATTTCCCGCGCGTTGCGGCGGGACGTTAGCGTGCATGTGAGAACATTCCCTGTTTGGAAGGAATAAACTTGAAGACTAAAAAATGTTGTAAGAAATGTACATTGGAGGGGGTGCAAAATTATTAATATTTTAAACCAGCTATGACATAGGGAAAATGCCTCGATCAATTGAGAAACAATTGAGAATCCTCCATATTTGTAACAAAAAGGTGAAAGTAGAAGAGCTAAAATAAAAAGGGATGCATCATTCAAGATAAAGGTCCTAACCTAAAATGATTTATATCTATTAAAATGGCCATGCATGTAATTGAAAGAAACATAAAACAAAATTAATGTCTAAATGAAGAATAGTGCAGAAGAATCATCAAAGGGACAACCGCTGCCAACAACATAGAACTGGGCCGATTTTTTAGTTTGTTCAGTAATTATGCAGTCAAGGGAACAAATACCAAGCGAAAAAATGAAGCCCAATTCAGTTAATATAATCCACACAAAAACTGATATACTTACGAAAATCTAGTACTCAGTTGTCAACTGGGTATAGGGCTTGAGCCATGGAATGTAGCTCAAAGAACCTAATCTGTTTGAGACTTGAGAAAGTACATGTACATAACATACTGACTGCTACTGAAAATAAAAATGAATGGGAATTCAAATGGTCATACCTTCAGCGTACCCAGAGGGGCAGAGCTGCTATATAGTAGAACAGCAGCCAATGATCCAGCTGTGAGATAGATATGTAAGGTCAAGAAGATATTTTAAGTAAACAAAGTTGTACCAGTAAGTGAGGCGTTGATGAAAAACAGAGTGAGAAAAATAACAACTCATATGAAATGTTGTGGCACACGTACTATGATAGCTACTTCTGAAGAAGCCATTGAAGAGCCAATGGATTGTCTTGTATGCATCGTTCAACAACCAAGGCAACATGAAAATGAGGCTAGTGTATTACTGCTTGGACATGCATATACCAAATGGCACATCCAGAATGTCTTCGATCAAGAGCTGTACATATGGTTTGACTTCAGTCTAGAGATGCAGGCATGCCAGCTGCATCCTCCGTGTGGCCGAAATTACACTGGCCGGAGCCTGCTCATAGATGCAGTATGCGAGACGAAAGGAGAAGCATGGGCGAGTGGGATGGGATCATGGGAAGGAGGGCAATACATTGTGGGTAGAGGATGAGGGCAAGGGGTAGTAAAATAGGAGACGCCGAGCGTCAAACAGGAGCAGAGTAAACGACGGCTGTTACTGGCGAATGGCGATTGGAAGAAGAAGAAGCGAGAGGGACGGGCCGTAGTGGAGATTCATAATTTCGTATGGAAGGGAAGCGTCAACGGCCAGCTGTAGAGGGCTTTCTTTTCTATCGTTCAGCACGCTCCCTAGAAAGGACGTGGGACCTACAGATGACATGGCCTAACAAAATCGTAGGAAAACAATGACGTGGCATACATGATGAGGTGGATAGGCTGCATGTTTAGAGAAATAGGATAGTAGGGATGAACTATTTAGGTATTATAGATGAGACAACTTATACACCACCATAGTAGGATCACTAGGGTATATGTGGTCAAAAGTAGCAGTGTTCCTAGTTTTCCAGAGTGTCCAGAACACAGCTATTACACCCAACGCTAACCTCTATTTTACTTTACCTTTAAAACTACCAATCCAAGCACAATTGATCTACAGTTTGGGGAATTCAGACAAACCTATAGCCACACGAACTACTCCCCACACATATTTAGCAATAGCACAGTCAAAGAAAAGATGTCGTGTACTTTCGGCATAATCATAAAAACTACATTTAGTTTCACTACTGTCCCAGTTTCTTTTAGCCAGAACATCTCTAGTTGGAATAATTTTCCTTAGGACCAACCACATGAGAACTTTAACCCCCCATACTTCTTGTGACTATATTTGAAACTAATATAAAGGGATCTGTAAGACAATAGGCTTTGGGGGGAACCGGCACAACCCTCTAGGGGTGGCCTATCACATATATTTATAATGAGGTGGTATACAACGTTACAATATACACATGTAAATACAGTCTAACACCCTCCCTCAATCTTAGC
Source organism: Triticum aestivum (assembly GCF_018294505.1). NCBI lineage: Eukaryota > Viridiplantae > Streptophyta > Magnoliopsida > Poales > Poaceae > Triticum > Triticum aestivum. Next base: position 340,251,988 of record NC_057807.1, on the reverse strand, counting down.
CACTTTCTAATGAATCTAGAAGGGTAAGATTGCGCCTGCAAGTCTCAAACTGTGGCAAAGGCAATGGCTTGGTGAAGATGTCAGCAAGTTGATCCTTGGAAGAAATAAACTTGATCTGTAGTTGCTTCTGAGAGACACGTTCACGCACAAAGTGATAGTCAACTTCAATGTGTTTCGTTCGGGCATGGAATACCGGATTTGCAGAAAGGTATGTAGCACCGATGTTATCACACCAAAGAACAGGAGGCTGTGATTGGGGTATACTTAACTCCTGAAGCAAGGACTGTACCCAGATGATCTCTGATGTGGCATTGGCCACAGCCTTATACTCAGCCTCAGTACTGCTACGCGAGACAGTAGCCTGTTTCCGAGCACTCCAGGCAATCAGGTTAGAGCCAAAGAAGACAGCATAACCCCCCGTGGATCGCCTGTCATCCGGATTGCCAGCCCAGTCTGCATCAGAATATGCTGAAAGACAACCAGAGTCAGACGGCCGAATATGCAAACCATGAGCCACCGTGAAACGAATATAGCGCAAAATCCGCTTAACAGCAGACCAATGAGTGTCACGGGGTGACTGCGGATACTGGCAGACTCGGTTAACAGCATAGGAAATGTCTGGTCCCGTGATCGTCAAGTACTGGAGCCCACCAACAATACTCCTGTACTCTGTCGCATCAGAAGAAGAAAGAAGCACACCATCAACAGCATTGAGCTTATCAGTGGTAGACATGGGTGTAGTCGTCGGTTTGCACTTAAGCATCCCAGCTCGCTGCAACAAATCCAGAGAGTACTTCTTCTGCGTCATAACAAGGCCAGCATCACGAGAAGTAACCTCCACACCAAGAAAGTAATGAAGCTTCCCAAGGTCCTTGACCGCAAAATCAGCACCAAGTGAGCGAACAAGCGCAGTAGCAGCCGACTGAGAGGAGCTGACCAAAATGATATCATCTACATAGACCAACAAGTACATAGTAACCTCAGGCCTTTGAAGAAGAAACAATGAGGAGTCAGCAGTTGATGATGCAAAACCATGAGCACGAAGAGCCATTGCAAGACGAGCATGCCAAGCACGAGGAGCCTGCTTCAGACCATAAATTGCCTTGGACAGACGACAGAGATGATCAGGGCGATCCGGATCAGAGAAACCCGGAGGCTGGCGCATGTAAACCTCCTCCACCAAGACACCATGAAGAAAAGCATTTTGAACATCAAGCTGACGAAGAAACCAACCTCGAGTAACAGCCAGAGAGAGAAGAAGTCTGATGGTAGTAGGCTTGACCACTGGACTGAAGGTGTCTTCATAGTCAAGTCCAAAACGCTGTCGAAAACCACGAGCAACCAGACGAGCCTTATAGCGCTCAATGGACCCATCAGAATGCCTCTTCACTTTGAAAACCCATTTGGAATCAATGACATTTACCCGTGATTGTGGAGGAACAAGAGTCCATGTCTAATTGCGAAGAAGCGCTTGATACTCCTGCTCCATGGCCTCTCTCCAATGAGGAATGCGCATAGCAGCTTGATACGTGCGTGGCTCAGAGGATGGATCTGCGAGAGCAGCAGACATGCACGCCGCTAACCAAGCAACTGTGCCATCGTGACGTTGCTTAGGCTGAAAAATGCCACTCCGACTGCGCGTATGTGGACGTAGAGCAGCAGCAGGAGCCGGCGGAGGCGAAGGTGACGGAGACGTGACGGTCGTCGGAGATGCAGGAATCACCTCAGGCGAGCTCGGGACAGACGACTCCGGGCTGCATGGCGAAGACTGGCCCGACGACAGGGGCTCAGAGGCCATGGGCGAACCGAGAGTGGGCGAGGCCAGCTCCGGTGACACCGGCCCAGACGGCCTTGGCGAGGCGAGAGCAGGCGAGGCCGGCCCTGGTGAGAAGGGCCCAGACACCCTGGGCGAGGCAGGGGCGGGCGAGGCCAGGCCTGGTGATGACTGCCCCGACGCCCTGGGCGAGACGGGGACCGAGGAGGCCGGCCCAGTCGGCGGGGTTGCAGGGCGCGACGATGGCGAAGGCAGCCCAGAAGCCAGAGGCGACCGGGCCAGGGCGTCGATCGGCCGTGCATGAGCACGGAAACCGAGGCCATGCAGGGGCGCCATGTGCTCCTCATGCACAACAGAAGGTGCCGAGGATGAAGGCGATGGTGACGAAGAGGAAGATGGCACTTCCAGAATCTCCAAACGAGCCCCACGACCAGTGCCTGCACCATGGTTAGGCAACAATAGAGGAGAATATGCAACATCATCAAATTGGTCAGAAGCAACAGAGGATGAATGCATGACAGGTGGCTCGGTAGTGGACACAGGGAGTTTGGCAAAGGGAAAAACATGCTCATCAAACACAACATCCCGAGAGATGTAGACACGATTAGTGGGCACATGAAGACATTTGTATCCTTTATGAAGAGAGCTATAACCAAGAAAAACACACTTCTTGGAACGAAACTCGAGCTTACGCTTGTTATATGGACGGAGATGGGGCCAGCAAGCACACCCAAACACCTTGAGAAAGGTGTAGTCCGGTTGTTCATTAAGGAGAACTTCAATGGGAGTCTTCATATTCAAAACACGAGTGGGAGTACGATTGATGAGAAAACATGCAGTGGTGAAAGCATCACTCCAAAAACGAAACGGAACAGATGCATGGGCCAAAAGAGTCAGACCAGCTTCAACAATGTGATGATGCTTACGTTCTACCGAACCATTTTGCTGATGTGTATGTGGACATGCTAAACGGTGAGTGATCCCAAGCGACTGAAAGAAGGAGTTGAGGTTGCGATACTCGCCACCCCAGTCCGACTGAACATGAACAATTTTGTGCTTGAGAAGGCGTTCAACATGTTTTTGGAACTGAACAAAAATGTCAAACACATCAGATTTACGTTTGATAAGATAAAGCCAGGTAAAGCGGCTGTAAGCATCAACAAAACTGATATAGTAATTATGACCACTAACAGAAGTCTGAGCAGGACCCCATACATCTGAAAACACAAGTTCTAAAGGATGTTTCACCTCACGACTGGACTCCGAAAAAGGAAGTTGATGACTCTTCCCCTGCTGACAAGCATCACACACCGCTACATCTTTATTACTAGACACACTAGGAAGCTCATGACGACGCAAAACATGCCGGACAATAGGTGTGGCCGGGTGACCAAGACGAGCATGCCACTGTGACGGAGATACCCGAACTCCACTGAAGACGCGAGCGACGCCAGGATGCTCCAGACAATAGAGACCTTGGCAGAGCCGCCCACTAAGAAGAATGTCCCTCGTGCCCCGATCCTTAATAAAAAGATCAAAAGGATGAAATTCACAAAGCACATTATTATCACGAGTGAGTTTAGGAACTGAAAGAAGATTACGTGTCACAGATGGAACTCGAAGAACATTGCGAAGTTGAAGACTCCTATTGGCATGTCTAGTGAGAAGTGATGCTTGACCAATATGAGAGATGTGCATACCTGCTCCATTGGCGGTGTGGATCTTGTCGGAGCCATGGTAGGGTTCACGAGTGTGAAGCTTCCCCATCTCACTGGTCAGGTGCTCTGTTGCCCCAGAGTCCATGTACCAGTGGGGATCAATGGAGTAGGACTGAGTGTGTCCCTGTGGCTTCTGCGGCGGCGGACGATCAGCCATGGCGACCTGACGAGCAAAGTTGCGTGTATCCTTCCCGTCATTGCCGAGACCAAGAAAACCCTGCTGGAAACGCTTGTGACACTTCGAGGCCCAGTGCCCATCACGACCACAAAGCTGGCACACACGTGGACCGCCAGCCCCTGGTAGCGTCGCAGTAGGAGGAGGGGCCGAGGCGGGTGGTGGTGACTGCCCCGAAGGAGCCCTGGATGAAGCAGAGGAGCGACCACCCTTGGTGGCGGCGTTTGCCGAGAGGGCGCCGTTGCCCCTGGATCGGCGCGTCTCGACTCGTTGCTCAGTAAGCAGGAGGCGTGAAAAGACCTCGTGTGCTGGCATGGGCGTGGAGTTGCCCCTCTCATTGATGATCTCGACTAGGGCGTCATACTCCTCATCAAGACCATTGACAATAAACGAGTTGAACTCAGAGTCGGTGAGGGGCTGTCCAATGGAGGCCAGCGTGTCGGCGAGACTCTTGACTTTGTTGTAGAACTCAGTGGCGGTGGAGTCAAGCTTCTGACACTCCCCAAGTTGGCGACGGAGCCCAGATACACGAGCCTGCGACTGTGCCGCAAACGAGCGCTCAAGAATAGTCCATGCCTCGTGGGACGTCTTGGCGAAGACAACAAGCCCAGCAACGGCCGGAGAGAGCGACCCCTGGATGGAGGAGAGGTTCGCCTGATCCTGCCCTGTCCAGACACGGTGAGCCGGATTATAGACCGGACCGTGCACGCTGTCAACCAGCGCAGGAGGGCAAGGGAGAGAGCCGTCGACATAGCCAAGCAGATAGTGACTCCCAAGAAGCGGAAGAACCTGCGCGCGCCAGAAGATGTAATTGTCCGACGACAACTTGATGGTGATGAGATGGCCGAAGTGAAACGGCGGCGGCGGCTGCGATCCCATCGAGGAGACTGGCTGAGGTGAGACCACCGTGGAGACAGTCAGAGGGGCAGCCGGCGCGGTGACAGAGGGCGCGATGGCCGCGGTTGACGCCGCGAAGCCTGCCAGCGCGACGTCCTCCGCCACCAGCGGCGCAGTGGCCGAGGGCGCGACAGCCGCGGTTGACGGGGCGGCGGCGGTGTGGGCCACAAGCGCCAGCCCGGGCGAAGTAGCAGCCGGCGGGAGCGCGAAGAGGGAGCCGACGCTCCGTGTCCCGATCGGCGCCTGAAGGGAGGCGGCATCCAGCGGCCTCGAGAGAAGTGCCGCGAGGGAGGCCGGCAGAAAACCGGTGGCGGTGGAGCCGGACGCAGCGGCGGACGTCATAGCAGTCGGGCGACGGCGACGGCGGGCGCGGCGGCGGCGGCGGTGGCGGCGGCGGTTTAGGGTTTTTAGGCGGAAGCGGACGTAACCTAGCGTGATACCATGTAAGACAATAGGCTTTGGAGGGAACCGGCACAACCTTTTAGGGGTGGCCTATCACATATATTTATAATGAGGTGGTATACAACGTTACAATATACACATGTAAATACAGTCTAACAGTCTAACAGGATCTAACACTAATTTGCCATTTTTGGTTAACAGCCAGTAGCATACATCTTCTTTATCTGACAAAGTAATACCATCACACATCTGTCTCAGCTGGTTCCACATGTCAGATGCGCCCCCCCCCCCCCCCCCCCCCACCACCCACCCACACACACACACAAATTCCATCTAAATCTAACAGTAGCAAACTCACTCTTGATAAGTTTTGGTACTGAGGAATTAGCACTGAAAGTAAGCAAATGCAATCTAGGGAATTTAATGCACAAATAATTATCTCCTAACCAAAGATCTTCCCAAAACCCGGTTCTCCTACCATTACCCACAATCCACAATTTTTCTACAATACTTAAAGAAAATAGGCTTCACTTTCATCAAACCTTGCCAGAAGTGTGATTGTCCAGGTCTAGCTTTACACATGGACAGAGTAGATTTACCTATATACTTCTTCCTAAGCAAATCTTGACTCCTTTTTCATTCTCTAATTTCCAAGCCACTTACAGAATAAACAAATATTCATAATAGTAAAATCTACTACACCCAGGCCTTCCATATCTTTAGGTAAGCAAACAGTCTTCCAATTAACTAAATGAACTTTCTTAGTATCTTCATCTTCTTGCTGGAAAAATATTTTCCTATATATATCCATACTGTTCTTTGGTCCTTTAGGTAATTCGAACATAGACATCATTAAAAAAGGAATATTGGTCAAACAAGACCTAAGTAAAATCAACCCGCCTCCATATGAATGTAATTTACTTTTCCAAGGACTTACTTTTTTCTCAACTTTCTCTGCAGTAGGATCCCAATCACTATTGCATAATCTTACACAATTAACAGGAATACCTACTTAAAGACTTAAAGGAAAGATATCCTATCGACAAGTAAAAATAGTAGTATACTCATTCTGTTTATCTCTAGCATTACCAAAACACATTACTTCACTTTTATGAAAATTTACCTTTAACCCGGAAATCTGCTCAAAGAGACAAAAATAAACTTAATGTTCTTAGCCCCCTCTAGATCATCTTCAAACAAAAAATGGTGCCATCTGCATATTGTAACATGCAAATGTAACATCAACTAAATCAGGAGTTAAACCACTTTCCGGAGCTTTATCTAGTAACACTTTAAGCATATCTATAGCAATGTTAAATAAAATTGGTGACAAGGGGTCACCTTGTCTTAAACCCTTCTTAGTAGCAAAAGGAACCAATTTGGTCATTGACCATCACTATTACTTTACCTGAGGTAACTGTTTTGCATCACCCAGTTAATATACTTATCATGAAATCCTTCTTTTCCCTTAACAAATCTAAAATGTCCAGTTAATCTTATCGTACGCTTTCTCTAAATATACTTAAAAAACAGCCATCTTTTTCTTATGTACTTCATGCATGACTTCGTGTAACACCACCAATCCATCTAATATATATCTACCTTTAATAAATGTTGTTTGCACAGGAATTATAATTTTGTCATTTTATATACTTGCCCTATTATTAATTAGCTTAGTAAATTTAAAAATCACATTAGGTAGGCATATAGGTCTATACTATTGTAGTGTTTCGGCCCCCACATATTTGGGAAGCAGACTGAGCACTCCGTAGTTAAATCTAACTAAATCTAGTTTACCATGATAAAAATCATAAATTTTTTTAAGTAAATCAACACCAGTTACTTCCCAAAAATGTTGATAAAACTCAGCCGCGACAACATCAGGCACAGGCGCCTTATTATGCTTTATCTGAAAAACTACTTTTTTAATCTCTTCTAAAGTAAATTCCCTACCTAATAACCTTCTACCAATATCATCTAAAACAAAAGGAAACTCCAAATCAACAGTAACATTAAATTATGGGTTACATGGCCAAATAAGTGTTTATAAAAGGATGTGGCATAGTCTAACAAGTCTTTATTCCCTTGCACAACATTATCTATAAAATTAAAGGAAGTTATCCTATTTTTTCTCTTCCTACCACTAGCCATAGCAATAAAGTAATGAGGGAGTACATCCCCTTCCAACAGCTCTTTCTCTTTAGATCTCTGCAGCCACATAACCTCTTCTTCTCTACAAAAAATCTTCCTCTGTTCCTCTAAGTCTTTTCTTAATAAGTAGTTCTATCTACTTAAATCATTGATCTCGCTGTCCTTATCTATATTATCTATCTTCTCGAGTAAAGCTACCCTCTGTTTTTATAGAACCACACATAATTTAAATTCCACTCCTTTATTTTTTTCCTAATGCATCTACCTCCATTCTGGAGAAATTGGATCTTTTGCCAGTTTACTTCTCCATTTGATAATTTGCCCCCCCGAGAGGCTGCCGTGTGGGGCCGGGGCCACTTGCCATTGAGACAATGGGGCAAATCATCAAACCCCATGTAAAGTGGGGCAAAAGATCCGACCCCCCCTCTATTCTGCCATCTGTCTTGTAAGTTTCTACAAAAATATTACTCACCCCAAAGTTTCTTAATTTAACCATCTAGATCATCTCGGACCAACTTCGCTAGGTTTGGATCGAACACCCGACACATCTCCCATCACGCGCCGCCACTGTCACCCGCATCCCCCCCCCCAACCCTCGATCCCCTCCCATCGACTCCGGCGCGCCGCCGCTCACCCCCGCCCCCGCGCGCTCCTACTCGGCCGTGCTGATGGCTCCCCGCCTGCATGGGGATGAGGGGCCCCGCCCGAAGAGGCCGTTGGAGCGCCCTGAGTCCTCTCGCCCTCCGCGTGGCCCTCCCATGCCGGCTAGGGACGGCGCCCGACGGGGGGCCGACAACCGCCGGCTCGCTGACCGGGATGACTGGGCCGCTCCCCGCAGAGCTTGGGCAGCCGCTCCCTACTGGCCGCTCCCCGCTCGTGAGGGCACCCTTGAGGGCCGGCGCGACGCACGACTCCCTCTGCCTGGTTCGCAGGGGGCGCGACGCCGGGAGGAGGCTGGGCGGCTGCGTGAAGACAACCAGCGACGCGAAGATGAACTCCACCCCGAGCTACAACGCCGGTCTGTGTACTCCGCCCCTAGCCGACCTGGTCCGGAGGTGGGTCAGAGCTCGCGCCAAGGCGCCCGGAGTTCCGTAGATTCGGATGACCGTGCTCGGTATGGGTCTGAGGAGTCGGACAGTGCGGACTCGCTCAATTGGCATAGGTCCTTGTCCTGGTCGCCGCGGTACACCCCCCGTTGCACCTCGGAGGAGGCTCCGGGTCCAGTTGGGCCGTCGACGAAGCGGAAGAAGAAGCACTCGGGTGGGCTCAGTGGTCAGCAGGAGGCCCCGGTGATTCCCCCGGCCAGAGCCAGTCGCGCCCGGACCCATGATGAGACATTGTGCATCAACTGTGGGTGTGCCGGTCACTTCCATTCGGAGTGCTTGACGCCCTCCCGGTGCCCTACCACTCTTGCCTACCTGGGGTACGGGGTGGAGGGGGGTGGCTTCTACTATGTGGACGCGACCCTGGAGGACGAACCCGTCCGGCCGCACCTAGCGACGATCACCCTCGTGCCGGATCAGCAGCCGCCGCCGTCGGTTGTGGTTACCGCTGAGACCATACGGGCAGAGCTGTCAGCATACATTGGCGATTATAGAGACAGCGCCTTCTCTTGGGAAGTCACTGAGACAGCACCGATGGTCTTCTCGGTACCCTTCCCTTCTGCTGAGATGCTCAATGTCTGCAGCCACGACCACATCAAGTGCCCCATCAACAACTTCATGATCTCAATCCAGAAGGCTGATGCTGTGCCGGACACGGTGGCCCCCCTTACCCAGGTGTGGATGCTCATCTACGGGCTCCCGAGTGGGGGCAAGCGCAAGCACATTCTCAAGGCCATCTCGGAGCCGGTGGGCAAGATTCTGACGGTCGATCTGGATTCCTTGGAGGGCGATGGCCCGGCGCGCGTCAAGCTCCTTTGTCAGGCTCCAGCTGATGTGGACGGCCTGTCCTTAATCTTTTACTTCGGCAAGAACAAGGGCAAGTGTATCACCTACAAGATCGATCTGGATCCACTAGAGGGGCGACCGGAGGACGAGCCGCCCGCACCAACACCGGCCCCACCCGTGGCGGGACGGGACAATGAGGACAGCCAGTCTGAGGACAACTCCCCGAAGTCGGATGATGGGCTTCCGCCGACGGCGTCGACCGAGAACCGTCGCGCGCCAGCTTCGGCTGGTACGGTGGGCGCTGGACTGCCGGGTGGCTCCACCCTCGCCCTTGCTGTTGTAGCGGCATCTTCGCTGGTTCCTGAGCTGGAGGAGGAGACCCTGAATGCTAGGCTGGATGTTCGCCCGCCGTCCCCGCCGCGCTCCCCTGGGGTGGTGTGCTACTCTCGCTCGCACCGACTCCCCCGTGGCCAGCCTCGGGACCCGGCCTGTACCCTCACCGGCAGTGGCATCCAGGCAGAGCGCGCGTCTCTGCCGATCTCGGACTCTCCCGGGCGGTTGGGTTCCTACGATCCCGGAGAAGGTGGCCATGTGTGCGGCGACACATGATCTCACCCCAGGTATGACACCCCCACCTCTGGTCCTTCCTATTCGGGTTCTCGTTTTGTGTTCCTTGATTCGGTCCCGCTCGCATATCTCGGCGACGTTGCTTCGGATTGTCAAATTGTATTTCAAGGCGAGAAGGGCCCTCGACTTGAGCAGATCTCAGCCATTTGTGCCAAGGAGAGGTTAGATGGGGCGCTGGCACAGGCCCGTGATCGTGCTGAGCAGGGGGGCTGTGGACGCCCACTGACTCTGGGCATAGAGAGCCCGGGGTTGAGTCGGGGCCAAGCCGCATAGGGGCGGCTACCGCTACCCTTGGGCGCCCTGTACAGGGAAGGGCGCTCAGGGATAGGCTGCCCACGCGCCTCCACCCCACCGAGCAGCTGGTACCGGTGCGTGGAGCTAGTGTCGGCATTCCTGCTCGGGACACCGAGGCCGTGGATGCCCCTACTAGGAAGGGGCACCGCGGCCGCCCGGCCAAGCAACCCTCCTTTCCCCCTCCTCCAATCCCGTGAATGGCGGCCGGGCTAGTTCGGCCCCACCTGAGGGGCCTATTAGTCCAACAGTGGTTTCATATGAAGCTTCTATGTTGAAACATACGCGGCTTCGAGGACTTGGGCCGGAGGCGGCAGCTGATTTATTACATTAGGAAGGAGGAGATTGATATTGTAGGTTTGCAGGAGACGATCCGCCGGGACTTCTCCATCCAGGAACTACATGGGTTGTCCCGACACTTGTTTGCCTGGCAGTGGCTGCCCATGATTGGGCTATCTGGGGGCATCCTGCTGGGTGTCTGGGAAGATCTGTTCTCGGTTGAAGACATGGATAGAGGGGAATTCTTAGTATGTCCCTCACCGACCGGCGAAGGAACCTGGTGATCATCGTCTATGGCCCGGCTGATCACGGGTGGTCACCAGACTTCCTGGCCGAGCTTAAGGATAAGGTGGAACACTACACCATGCCGGTGGTGGTCGCGGGAGACTTTAACCTTATTAGCCAGGAAGCTGAGAAGAGTTCCCCTAATATAGATCGTCTGCGTATGTGTTTGTTCAACGAGCGCATTGCTGATTTGGCTCTAAGCGAGATTGCCCGTGTTGGGGCGAGATTCACGTGGACCAATAAGCAGGTGGACCCTATCCAGAGTATACTTGATATGGTCCTAGTGTTTGTCCAGTGGGAACTCATGTTCCCACTGTGCTCGCTTAGGGCGTTCACGCGGATCGGATCGGATCATGCCCGCCTGATGTTCTCCTCAGGGGAAGAGTCACCACCGCGGGTGAGATGCTTCCACTTCGAACCGCCATGGTTGTTGCAGCCAAGGTTTGTTGAGTTGGTGCGGGACCAATGGGTAGAAGGTCCGGCCACCCGCCATGCTCTTTCCTGCACTACCGACATATGGCACCACTGCACTACGGTCACCCGCCAATTCATGCGGGGGGGGGGGGGCAACCTAGGGGCGGACATCAGGGCCCACAAAAGGGGCTCTGATGGATCAGATTAAGGCTCTAGATGTGGTGGTTGATTCGACCGGTTTGTCGGTCAATGAGTGGCTCCGACGATATTCCCTTGAATCTTCTCTGATGGAGATTTTCAAGTGTTAGAGTACGTAATGGGCCTAATTGGCCTGTTAGTCTTAGGGTTAATTAGAGATAAGGTTCGCTTGCTTAGGGGTCAAGTAAACATCAAGGGAGAATAGCTATTCTGGCAATGCCGAGGGTGCGAGAAGTGGCTCCTCCGGGGCGATGCAAATACCGCGTACTTTCAGGCGATTGCCAATGGGCGTCTCGGAAATGTTCTGTCCCGTGTCTCTGGGTGGGTGACAACCTCCTGGAGCACCCGGATGGGATTCGATCCCACATCTACTCCTTCTTTAAGGAGCTCTTTATGGCGGTACCCCATGGTGGGTATCTTTGGCGGAGGACTTATTTCCGGCTGTGAACAGAGTCTCTGACATTAAGAATGTGGAATTGACTCTCCCATTCTCGCCAGAAGAGGTGGGTAGGGCTATCGCCTCTATGAAGGCGGGGTCGGCCCCTGGGCCATACGGCTTCTCGATGGCCTTCTTCCAGAAATTCGGGAATGTCCTCAAGCCGGTGATCATGCCAATGTTCCATGAATTTTACATTGGGACTTTCAACATGTCCCGAATAAGTTATGGTGTCATTACCCTGATCCCCAAAGTAGTTGGGGCTATGGATATTCGACACTTTAGACCTATCATGGTGATCAATGTTCTAGAACACATCTTCGCGAAAGTTTGCGCGACTCATCTGGCCCCTGTCGCGGAGCGGCTAGATCACCCACTCCAGACGCATTTCTGAAGGAGCGAAGGATCCATTATGGGATCTTGGCCCTTCATGAGATTGTCCATGAGGTGAGGGCACGTGGCTATAAGGGTCTTCCTCAAGTTGGACTTCCAGAAGGCTTATGACCGACTGGATTGGTCCTTCTTGCGATTAGTATTCTAGCGTCACGGCTTCGATGACAGATGGTGCTCTTGGACCATGCAGCGGGTTAGGTCTGGTAAGAGGGCGATTAATATTAATGGTGAGGTGGGACCCTTCTTTACATCCTTTGTAGGAGCAAAGCAAGGGACCCGATTTTCCCCCTCCTCTTCAACCTCACCATCAATGCGCTGGCCAGAATCCTGGATAAAGTTAGGAGGGCTGGCCATCTCTCGGGGGTAGTTGGCCACTTGATCCTCGGGTGGTGTCACTCATCTGCAATATGTTGATGACACCATGGTTATGGTGGAGGGGTCGGACATGGACATAGTGAATCTTAAGTTCCTCCTTTGTTTCGAGGCTATGTCGGGACTAAAGATCTACTTTGATAAGAGTGAGGTCGTTGTCCTTGAATTCCCGACGAAAGAACAACAGCGGATCGCAGACAACCTAAACTGTAGGTTGGCCTCATTTCCCATCACATATTTGGGAATGCCGATGGCCGACTCAAAGATTTTGATGAGTGCTTTCGACCCGTTGGTCGGGCTTGTGGCCTCTAAGGCCGAGCCATGGCATGGGCGGTCTACCTCTCTAATCTGGTGAGCCTCCCCATGTATATGATGGGGATGTATATCCTTCCGGAGGGCATCCACTGCCCGTTTGATAAGGAGCTCGCTAGGTTCTTCTGGCAGGCTACTGATGGCCGCCGGAAGTATCACATGGTCAAGTGGGTGGATATCTGTATGCCCAAGGACTGGGGTGGCTTGGGTATTATTGCCTCACGTCGCATGAATGTTGCGCTCATTTTGTGATGGGTTTGGCGGATCATGCGCGGCGAGGGTGGCCTGGGGCTCCAGCTCCTTTAGGCAAATTACCTAAGGGGTGAGCCGCTGCTAGCATGTTCCCGCACAGGTGATTCCCAGTTTTGGAGATCCATCCAAGGAATCAAGAGGATATGCGTGTATCATGACCCTTAGGGAGAGCTTCCTTAGCCTATTAGGGAGAGCTTCCCTAGCCTCTATAGGTAATGGGTCTGGGACCCAATTTTGGCTGGACCCCTGGGTGGGTATCATGCCCCTTAGGGAGAGCTTCCCTAGCCTATTCTCAATATGCGCAGACCCGCTTCTGCTCGTCGATGCGGCTTCCCGATCTGGACGGTGGGACCTAAGGTTTCGTCATACATTTGGGCAAGCAGAGACTGACGAGTGGACTAGATTGCAACCGACCCTCCCGCGGACGCTGCCGGACTCTCCGGACAGCGTATCATGGCGGCTATCGCAATCGGGTGAGTTCTCGGTAAACTCGGAATACCCGACATTATGCCAATCGCCCATTATTACTTGGCCTCCCCACTTGTGGAAGGCCCCTTTGTCTCTGAAGATTAAGATCTTTGTGTGGCAACTTTTACAAGATCGACTCCCTTCGGGAACTGAAGTGCTTAAGCGGCATAGCTCGGGTGATGGCTTGTGCCCCTATGTGCGGTACGTGAGACTGGGACACACATCCTATTCTCCTATACGGTGGCTCGGGCCCTATGGATGTTCATTCGTGAAGCTCTAGGGCCCGACTGGTTGGGCCTGGACTTCACGGAGTTCATCCAGGCTAGAGCGACCCAGCCTAGACAACATCGCCGTTTACTCTGGCTTATCTTTGTGGCAATGTCATGGACGACACACAATAAAATGGTGATCGAGCGGATCTTCCCGCGGCAGGCGTCTGATTCCTTTTTCAAATTCCTTGCTTTTCTGCAGCACTGGCACCCGCTCTCTAGACAGCGCGACCGTGATCGCCTGGCCTCATGCTGGATGCGCTTCTGGATTCGGCACGTCGTTTATCGTCATCGTAGGACCGCCTGACGACTGGCACCAGGTGGCTTTTTTCTTATTTCTCTCTTGTTTTTTGGGCATGATTGTGTTGTTGCCCCAGCTGTCGTTCTTGTTTCGGACTATGGATGTTGGTTGTATGGACCGTTGCTTTATTTATAAAGCGGGCGAAAACCTATTTCGAGAGATCAACGAACATGATTCAAACCTAAATGGCCTAGCAATCTTTGGCTGATTTAAACCGAAATCTAGTACTAGAGGAGCATGTTCAGACAGTGTCATTGGCAAATCACTAAAAAGATATAATAAAGGGAACATAGCTTCCCAATCTACACTAACTAAAATCCTGTCCAACTTCTCAAAGGTGGGATCCTCATGACCATTACACCAAGTAAATCTCAAACCCGAGAGTTCTAGCTCTTTTAATTCACAATTCCAGATAACAGTATCAAAAAGGTGAGACCATTTAGATAAAACTTTCTTCCTATTAATCTCATTACTTTTCCTAATAATATTAAAGTACCCTCCGATAATAACAGGGAAATCTTTATTTCTCAAAACATAAACAAGTTCTACTAAAAAAATCTCTTTATCTTGTTACGAGGAGCACCATAAATATTAATCAAATTCCCAGACTGCTTATCCTCTACCAGCATTTTGATGAAAGAACTCCTAATTTCGTATCTATCACATTATAAAAACCACTATCTACACCGAGTAACATGCCAAGAGACCTCTAGATGGAACATAAGCCCCGGAAAAATTACGACCACCACTGATGCTATTAAGCAAACCAATTAACCAAATCAAGGGAGACAAAAATGGTTCTTAGTTTCCTGTACAGCAACAAATCTCAGTTTATGCTCAACAATAGCATCTCTAAGGAAATACTTCTTCTCCGGATCCCCCGGCCTTCTGGCATTCCTGAAAAGATCAGCCATTAGAAAAGCTTTTTGGCATTAATATCACTAGAAATTCTACTTCTGCTTTTTCCTAAAACAATACCTTTACTAACAAATTACCAAATTTCTTTTTATGTAAGAAACTACCCAATCCTACTATATTACTAACCACCTTCTCTATATTGTCATTATCTTGTTCACTATCATCATTATCAGTGCAAAAAGCATGCTCAGCCTCTTTATCTTGCACATCAGCAGCATCTACTTCTTTACTGTGTTTCTGCTCATCTAATGCTTTACTTCTAAAAATGTCAAATCTAGCTTTTTTTATAAATGTTTAATCACTTGCACATTATAATCTACCTCTACTGCGTTTTGTCCTAATTTAATCCCTACACCAGCAGCTATAGTGTACTTCCCAATTTTATCTCTAGCAGTATTTAGAACAGAAGGTGTAATCTCATTACCTGGGAGCACCTCCAGATTCTTCAACATCGCCTTTACGGTTCTCCTCCTATCTTCATCCACCACATTGTCCTTAATCGTCACTGTTTCCTTCCCCATTCTAACAACATTCTCTATGCCAAAATACACACTAGTACATTCATATGATTGCATCTCAGGTTGTGAGCCAGGCACTTCTTCAGGATTTTTGTACTCCTCCTCGATCCTCTTCTTCATTGCTTGTGTTTCAGGGCCCAGCTCCTCCTCTGCCCCCTGCCTTTCCAACTCATCATTAGTTCATTACTAAAGTTAACTTGTTCTTGTGAGTATCCATCTTTCTGAAAATCCATCAGAGCAGCATTCTCAGCAGCATGTTTCTCATTGTTTTCTCCAAGTCCTTAAGAAATTTGCAATTCATTGTTCTCTTTCTCCGTTTTCTGCTTTTCTAACGTCTCCCCTGAGTTGCATCTCCTTCTCTAGCTCTGACAAACTAACATGTTGCTGCTGTTTCTCAGTGTCCCCCTCAGCAGTCATGTCAACATCCTGCATACTTCTAGAACTCGGCCCCACATCAGTTTCACTGTTTCTGTTCTTCTTTGCATTTCTGTCCTCGGATCTTTTATGCATACTATCATGAGCTCCGACGCTTGGCCTAACCTCTATGCGTGAATTATAATTCCGCGCAAATTGACCAGTACCACCTAGCAGAGGGATCTGACTGTGCCAGGGTTGCAGGCGAGGGGGGTGCAAACCGTGCGGAGGTCCCTGCTGCTGCCTGCTGCAGCCGTGGTCGAATCCAGACGGAGTACCGCTTCTAGGAAGAGGGAAGGAAGGATCAACGGTGACCTCGTATCTCAGTCGTTCAGCCGGAATATGCGTATTGGCTTGGAAACCTGAAAGACTGTTTGCCTGAAAGATAACAGGGAAGAAAGCGAAAGATAGTACTCCCTGTGTGTATCATTCTGAAAGAGGCTTATGCTCCCTGTGTTTACCGAAAAAGGCTTGCGCCCCCCTATATTAATATAGCAACCACTCGATACAGCCAGAAGTTCGATGCTCAGGTAAACAGCACAATCATGCCCAAAAGAAAAACAAGAGAAAAGCAAGAGAAAGAAATGCCGGCAGCACCAGATGAACGAAAGCTGAAGCATCCCGCAACCGCTGCGCCCACCGGAAACATCCACCACGCTCCAATGCCATCAAGTCGCCGCGAACCAAGCAAACACCTTCAAGAAGGACCGCGACAACGACGACGCTGCTGCCCGGACGAATCCTAGGATTTCTCCTGGTACACGGAGGGAAGCGGGCGAGAGGTACTCCCGATGCCCTTCAAGAAGGTTGATGGCGCCCGCAGGCGTCACCGCGTCGGTGCCGGGTGGACCCGAGAGGGATTTCGCCCTACCCCTCATACCCACAACCCAGGACCAACCGGCGGCTCCACCACGCCAACCGCCCACCAACCTGCGCCACCATAGTCACGAGGACACCACCGTCGTCTCTCCACCGCAGACGCTGCGAGGCCGGCCGAACCAAACGAGACCACCGCCGATAGGGACCAGGAGCACCACAACCACGTGGGAGGGGACAACCTCCACTGGCACAAGCCGTAGCAGACCGGACACAGGCGCGGGATCACGCCGGACCTCCTGCCCAGCTGGGCCCAGATTGGGCCCGTTAAGCTCCTGCTGCCGCGCTGCAGCCGACGCAGCGCAAAGCCGCCGATCCCAACGACCGCATCCCGCCAGCCCAGCCTATAGGGCTCCGCCGGCCAACCCCCGCCGCCAGCCACCACCGCCACCAAAGGGCCGCGCCGCCGCCGCATCTGCGCCCGATCTACACCGGAGCACCACCCGCCGAGGCGCACCGTCGCCGGAAACCGCCGCCCGAGCCGGGGAACCGCGAGGGGGAGAGGAAGAGGGCCGCCACCGCCGGCCTCGCCACGGCGCCGCGCGGGCAACGCCCTGCCACGCCAGCCGGCGGCAGCGGCGGGAGGAGGGGTGGGAGGTGGGGGCTGGGCGGCGAGGGAAGGGAGGGCCGCCCGGTCACCCCGCTCGGGGGGGCGGCGCGGGGGGTACGGGGTCTTCTACCGAAATAGGCTTACGCCTCGCTATATTGATATAGCAACCACCCGATACAACAATCCGATCCACGCTGGGGCAAACAGCACAAGCACGCCCAAAAGAAATAACAAGAGAAAATAAGAGAAGAAATGCCAACAACGCCGGATCGACGAAAGCTACGGCACACCGCGATCGTTGCGCCCACCGAAGATAACCACCACGCTCCAAAGCCACCGAGTTGCCGTGTACCAAGCACCACCTTCAAGAAGGAATGCGACGATGACGACGCTGCTGCCCGGACGAGTCCTAGGATTTCTCCTGGTACACGGAGGGTAGAGGGGGGAGAGGGTCACCCGACGCCCTTCAAGAAGGATGGTGGCGCCCGCAGGCGTCACCGCGTTGGTGCCGGCAAGACCCGACATGGATTTCTCCCGACCTCTCGCGCCCACCACCCAGGACCAACCTTCGGCTCCACCACACCCGCCGCCCACCAACATGCGCCAACAGTCACGAGGACACCGCCGTCGTCTCACCACGGCCAACGAAGCGAGGCCGGCCGGATCCAAACGAGACACTCGAAGACAAGGACCGGCAGCACCGCAGCCACGAGGGAGGGAACAACCTCCACCGGCTTAGGCGGTAGCAGACCGGGCATAGCAGCAGAGGCACACCAGACCCCCTGTCCGGCCAGGCCCTGCGTGGGCCCGTGAAGCTTCGCCGCCGTGCTGCAGCAGTCGCGGCACAGCAGCCGCCGTCCCTGTCGCGAGGAGCTCGCCGGAAACCACCGGAGAACAACCCACTGCGGCCACCAGCAGGCCCGCCCCGACCCAGATCGGGCCCGTAGGGCCTAGATCTGGGCCAGCCGAGCGCCGCCGGCCGCCGCAGGCCATGGGCCGTCACCGCCGCCAAGGGGCAACGCCTCCGCATCGCCGCCGTCCAGATCCGCGCCGGAACGCCGCCGGCCGAAGGGCTCCGCCGCCAGGACCGCTCACCCGAGCCGGGGTCCAGCGACGGGTGAAGGAGGGCCGCCACCGCCGGACTGCGGGGCGCCGCGCGGGCAACGCCCGGCCGCGCCCGCCGGCGGCAGCGGCGAGGGGGAAGGGGGGCGGGGACTCGCGGGGAGGGGGAGGGGTGGGGAGCCGCCCCGGTCGCCTCGCTCGGGGAGGGCGACGCGGGGGGGCACGGGGGGTACGGGGTCTTCTCAAGCCAACCTGTTTAGAATAACAAACTACAATGCCCCTCCCTGTGTTTATTATGCTGGCCATTATCTGAAGCAAAAGTTATTGCGCTGCTAAATTCGTGTGCTCAGTAGGAACGTAGCAGATTGAGGTTTGATCTTTTTGCAAATCAAGCATACTATTGCTGCGCATTATCATGTCCAAATCTTCATAAGAAGCCGGTTTAATTAGGCCATAAGCAAAAAGTAAAAAGGTCTTCTCAAGCCAACCTGTTTAGAATAACAAACTACAATGTCCCTCTCTGTGTTTATTATGCTGGCCATTATCTGAAGCAAAAGTTATTGCGCTGCTAAATTCGTGTGCTCAGTAGGAACGTAGCAGATTGAGGTTTGATCTTTTTGCAAATCAAGCATACTATTGCTGCGCATTATCATGTCCAAATCTTCATAAGAAGCCGGTTTAATTAGGCCATAAGCAAAAAGTAAAAAGGTCTTCTCAAGCCAACCTGTTTAGAATAACAAACTACAATGTCCCTCCCTGTGTTTATTATGCTGGCCATTATCTGAAGCAAAAGTTATTGCGCTGCTAAATTCGTGTGCTCAGTAGGAAGCCGGTTTAATTAGGCCATAAGCAAAAAGTAAAAAGGTCTTCTCAAGCCAACCTGTTTAGAATAACAAACTACAATGTCCCTCCCTGTGTTTATTATGCTGGCCATTATCTGAAGCAAAAGTTATTGCGCTGCTAAATTCGTGTGCTCAGTAGGAACGTAGCAGATTGAGGTTTGATCTTTTTACAAATCAAGCATACTATTGCTGCGCATTATCATGTCCAAATCTTCATAAGAAGCCGGTTTAATTAGGCCATAAGCAAAAAAGTAAAATGGTTTTGCGGTTATGCTGGCCATTATCTGAAGCAAAAGTTATTGCGCTGCTAAATTAGAATAACAAACTACAATGTCCCTCCCTGTGTTTATTATGCTGGCCATTATCTGAAGCAAAAGTTATTGCGCTGCTAAATTCGTGTGCTCAGTAGGAACGTAGCAGATTGAGGTTTGATCTTTTTACAAATCAAGCATACTATTGCTGCGCATTATCATGTCCAAATCTTCATAAGAAGCCGGTTTAATTAGGCCATAAGCAAAAAAGTAAAATGGTTTTGCGGTTATGCTGGCCATTATCTGAAGCAAAAGTTATTGCGCTGCTAAATTCGTGTGCTCAGTAGGAACGTAGCAGATTGAGGTTTGATCTTTTTACAAATCAAGCATACTATTGCTGCGCATTATCATGTCCAAATCTTCATAAGAAGCCGGTTTAATTAGGCCATAAGCAAAAAAGTAAAAAGGTTTTGCGGTGAGCGTGGATCGAACACGCGACCTTCAGATCTTCAGTCTGACGCTCTCCCAACTGAGCTATCCCCGCTGCGTGAAATTTTCATCTCCGAATCTTATTAGAACTAAGATTGCGAAAGTTTCGATAGCCTTGCTTACTGCATTGTTTTTCTTTTCGGAGGAAAAAAAGGTGCTTAATAATATACTAAACGTTTTCTAACCCTAGATGAGTGAGGCTGGAAATTGCCTTATATTTATCTATGCGACAGCTATAACAATTATTGGCCAATCATGATTTTGCGTGGGGCCTTTAACTTTTTCCTCCTTTATTCCTCGGCGGCTAGGGCAAACTCTCTCCTCCAAGCTTCGACCACGGATTTGACGCCCTTCTTCCTGCCGCTCCAGTGTCTGGTGGTGGGGAGGGGAACTTGATGCCTCCACTCCGGTTAGTAGTTTAGGTTAGGGTTTTCTAGTTCTTGCGGGAGCAGCGCTCGAGCGAATGGCAACGCTTCTTTTTCACGTTTGTCTCCCGGGCTTCGGTCCTCCCTGAATTCGTTCGTCTAAACGTAGTCGACGAAGCTTCGGTGCAGATTCTTGCAGTCTCCTTAGGGCGGTGGGGTCAGGGTTTCTCGTCATGTGGCAAGATTTGGTGTCAGGTGATTCATATCTATTCAAGGGTTCAACGACGACGACTGCGGCTCCAGGGTGCTGATCCTTTGGGGCACACACACGAAGACTTCAGCTGTCATCGACAAGGTCAAGCCAGCTCTGTTAGGAGAGCGGCGACAGCTCCACGTCGGCGCCTTGTTGTGGCGGTGATAATGGTTATTCAGTGGTCTATGAATCCTAATGTAATTTTATTATGCTTGAGATGCTTTGTACTTTCGATGATTTTTTATAATAGAGATTTGGATTATTTTACAAAAATATTATAATAAATACAATGGGTCACATTACTGCAGAACACTCTCTGTTTTCAAAGCAATTTTTAATGGGGAATGCTACGCGTCGGTCGACAGATTTTTTTATAAAGATTCGTCGCCTCGCGAGCCGTCAAATATGGGACAATCTAGTGGCCAAGCGTTATCCTCTACTTTTGCAACAAAAGTCTTGTTGCATAAACATTAACAAAGGTTGTGTTGCAGAAAACTTTTATAACATAGGTCATGTTGCAGTTTTTTTTCTTTGTTTTCACTTTTTCGCAATACCAGTGATGTTGCGGAAGAACTTTTGCAACATAGGAAATGTTGCAGAAATTTTTGCAATGAAAATGATGCGTAAAAACACTGCCACCGTTGTCGATGCATGTCGTAGAAGCACAACCATCGTTTGCAACACTGCCGATGTTGCAAAAAGCCACATCAAAAAGCATTGTTGCAAGAAAAGGCATCTATACGCTCGAGCCCGGATGTCATGGCCACGTCCATGGAGAAGCTCAAGCTCAGCGTGGGCCCTCTGTGTCACACGTGTGTGCCCCAGCCGCAGCCGCACCCCGTAGCGCACGCACGCGTGCTCCATCTAACCATGGCCGCTGCAGGTGTGTACTACCTGTGAAGAAGAAAGAAGATGTGATAAGACCGGGAAAGGGAGGAGACAAGGTTCATGGGCCCACATAGACATGTGTAGCATAGAGAAGACGGCGGACGCGCAACGCGTTTTTAGTTGGTCGAAAGAATCATTTCCTATTTTTAATGTACCGACATCATTAGTTTCATTACTTTGTGTGTGTCCTTAGCAATTTCACTTGGTCTTCCTGTGTGCACCTTGGGCAAGGTCTGAACTGGATGGGGGAGTTATCGCAGTCAAATATGTGGTTAAAGTGTGACCCAAAATACGATGAGGACTAATAAATCCAAACAGATGTAGTACCTCATACCCTAGGCCAAATCTAATAGATGCATGACTTGGTAAAGAAAAAATTCCAAGACCTTATGCTAAACTATTTTGTTTTCCAAGACCTAGTGCTAATGAAACTAATGACGACCGGCATAGACCTTGGATGTTGTAGCATTTTATCACAAAAAAAGAAAGAAAATGTGTGAGCAAACTATATTCATATTGTGTAGAGCATGACACTTGAGGAATGGTCTGATATTTGGTACGTGAGAGGAAGTTATTTCTGCCTCTCTCGGTCTACAAAATTACTGGGCATCCTTTTCGTCTTGTCATGGCAACAGTGGGTGAAGCTAAGTAACAAAGATAAGGAACTGATGGATGGCTTGCAAACCATCAATAATATGGAGAGCAAATTTTTTTCTTGGCAACCCTCCATCTCAAAGTTCATTAATATTAATGTCGATGCTCGTTTTGTGCAGGCCATTAGCTACGAGCATGGGAATCATTGCCAGAAGCCCTTGCTACGTCTTGAGCTTGCGTTGGTTTTTCTTGAAGAGGAAAGGGTGATGCAGTAATAGTATCGTAAGTATTTCCCTCAGTTTTTGAGAACCAAGGTATCGATCCAGTAGGAGGCTCCTCAAAAGTCCCATGCACCTACACAAACAAATAAAGAACCCGCAACCAACGCAATGAAGGGGTTGTCAATCCCTTCACAGCCACTTGCAAAAGTGATATCTAATAAAGATAGTATGATAAGATAAATATATTTTTGGTATTTTATAATATAGATGCAAAATGGTAAAGATGCAAATAAAAGTAGATTGGAAGCAAATATGATAAGAGATAGACCCGGGGGCCATAGGTTTCACTAGTGGCTTCTCTCAAGATAGCATAAGTATTACGGTGGGTGAACAAATTACTGTCGAGCAATTAATAGAAAAGCGAATAATTATGAGATTATCTAGGCATGATCATGTATATAGGCATCACTTCCGTAACAAGTAGACCAACTACTTCCTACATCTACTACTATTACTCCACACATCGACCGACTCCTGCCTGCATCTAGAGTATTAAGTTCATAAGAACAGAGTAACACATTAAGCAAGATGACATGATGTAGAGGGATAAACTCAAGCAATATGATATAAACCCCATCTTGTTATCCTCGATGGCAACAATACAATACGTGCCTTGCAACCCTTTCTGTCACTAGATAAGGACACCGCAAGATTGAACCCAAAGCTAATCACTTCTCCCATGGCAAGAAAGAATAATCTAGTAGGCCAAACCAAACTGATAATTCGAAGAGACTTACAAAGATAACTCAATCATACATAAAAGAATTTAGAGAAGATTCAAATATTATTCATAGATAAACTTGATCATAAACCCACAATTCATCAGATCTCGACAAACACACCGAAAAAGAGTTTACATCGAATAGATCTCCACAAGAGAGGGGGAGAACATTGTATTGAGATCCAAAAAGAGAGAAGAAGCCATCTAGCTAATAACTATGGACCCGTAGGTCTGTGGTAAACTACTCACAACTCATCGGAGAGGCAAGGATGTTGATGTAGAAGCCCTCCATGGTCGATTCCCCCTCCGGCAGAATGCCGACGAAGGCTCCAAGATGGGATCTCGCGGATACAGAAGGTTACGGTGGTGGAAATTGTGTTTCGTCTGCTCCCTGGATGTTTTTGGGGTATGTAGGCTTATATATGAGGAAGAAGTACGTTGGTGGACGCCCGAGGGGCCCACGAGACAGGGGGCGCGCCCTCCTATCTCGTGGAGTCCCCGGCTGCTTCTTGACTTGCACTCCAAGTCCTCTGGATCACGTTCGTTCCAAAAATCACGCCTCTGAAGGTTTCATTCCGTTTGGACTCCGTTTGATATTCCTTTTCTTCGAAATACTAAAATAGGCAAAAAAACAGCAATACGGGTTGGGCCTCCAGTTAGTAGGTTAGTCCCAAAAATGATATAAATGTGTAAAATAAAGCCCATAAACATCCAAAAGGGGTAATATAATAGCATGGAACAATAAAAAAATATAGATGCGTTGGAGACGTATCAAGCATCCCCAAGCTTAATTCCTGCTCGTCCTCGAGTAGGTAAATGATAAAAAAGAAATTTTTGATGTGGAATACTACCTAGCATAATTCTCAATGTAATTTTCTTTATTGTGGCATGAATGTTCAGATCCAAATGATACAAAATAAAAGTTCATATTAACATGAAAATGGTGATACTTCAAGCATACTAATCAAAATAATCATGTCTTCTCAAAATAACATGGCCAAAGAAAGTTATCCCTACAAAATCATATAGTCTGGCTGTTGCTCTATCTTCATCACACAAAGTATTTAATCATGCACAACCCCGATGACAAGCCAAGCAATTGTTTCATACTTTAATAATCTCAAACTCTTTCAACTTCCACGCAATACATGAGCGTGAGCCATGGACATAGCACTATAAGTGGAATAGAATGATGGTTGTGGAGAAGACAAAAAAGGAGAAGATAGTCTCACATCAACTAGGCGTATCAACGGGCTATGGAGATGCCCATTAATAGATATCAATGTTAGTGAGTAGGGATTGCCATGCAACAGATGCACTAGAGCTATAAATATATGAAAGCTCAACAAAAGAAACTAAGTGGGTGTGCATACAACTTGCTTGCTCACGAAGACCTATGACACTTTTGAGGAAGCCCATCATTGGAATATACAAGCCAAGTTCTATAATGAAAGATTCCCACTAGTATATGAAAGTGACAACATATGAGATTCTCTATCATGAAGATCATGGTGCTACTTTGAAGCACAAGTGTGGAAAAAAGAGATAGTAGCATTGTCCCCCTTCTCTCTTTTTCTCTTATTTTTTTTCTTTCCCTTTTTTTTCTTTGCCCTTCATTTTTTTTTCTTTTTGGCCTTTCTTTTTTTATTTTTTTTATTTTTCTAAAGTCCGGAGTCTCATCCCGACTTGTGGGGGAATCATAGTCTACATCATCCTTTCCTCACTAGGACAATGCTCTAATAATGAAGATCATCACAATTTTATGGATTTACAACTCAAGAATTGCAACTCAAAGCTAGAACAACATATGACTCTAGATGAATGCCTCCGGCGGTGTACCGGGATATGCAATGAATCAAGAGCGACATGTATGAAAATTATGAAAGTGGCCTTGCCACAAATACGATGTCAACTACATGATCATGCAAAGAGAAATATGATAAAAGTAATGCGTGTCATATGAATGGAACGGTGGAGAGTTGCATGTCAATATATCTCGGAATGGCTATGGAAATGCCATAATAGGTAGGTATGGTGGCTGTTTTGAGGAAGGTATATGATGGGTGTATGGTACCGATGAAAGTTGCGCGGCACAAGAGAGGCTAGCAATAATGGAAGGATGAGGTGCGTATAATCCATGGACTCAACTTTAGTCAAAAGAACTCATGTACTTGTTGCAAAAATCTAGAAGTCATCAAAAACCAAAGCACTACGCACATGCTCCTAGGGGGATAGATTGGTAGGAAAAGACCATCGCTCGTCCCCGACCGCCACTCATAAGGAAGACAATCAATAAATAAAATTGTGCTCCAACTTCATCACAAAGCGGTTCACCATACGTGCATGCTACGGGAATCACAACCCTTAACACAAGTATTTTTCATAATCACCTCAACTAGCATGACTCTAATATCAGTACCTCCATATCTCAAAACAATTATCAAGCATCATATTGATCATAGCATCCAATTCTTATTCTATGATAGTTTTTATTATACCCAACTTGGATGTTCATCATTCTAGGACCAACTTTGTAACCATAGCAAATACCATGCTATTCTAAAAGACTCTAAAAAATATATAAGTGAAGCATGAGAGACTAGCAATTTCTTCAAAATTAAGACACCACCATGCTCTAAAAGTTATAAGTGAAGCACTAGAGCAAAAACTATCAATCTCAAAAGATATAAGTGAAGCACATAGAGTATTCTAGCAAATTCTAATCAAGTAGGCTTCTCCCCAAAGGTGTGTACAGCAAGGATGATTGTGGTAAACTAAAAAGCAAAGACTAATATAATACATGACGCTCCAAGCAAAACACATATCATGTGGCGAATAAAAATATAGCTCCAAGTAAAGTTACCAATAAACGAAGACGAAAGAGGGGATGCCTTCCCGGGGCATCCCCAAGCTTAGGCTTTTGGCTATCCTTGAATATCTTGGGGTGCCTTGGGCATCCCCAAGCTTAGGCTCTTGCCACCCCTTATTCCATAGTCCATAAAAGCTTTACCCAAAACTTGAAAACTTCACAACACAAAACTCAACAGGAAATCTTATAAGCTCCGTTAGTGAAAGAAAAGAAAACCACCACATAAGGTACTGTAATGAACTCATTCTTTAGTTATTTTGGTGTTAAACCTACTGTATTACAACTTCTCTATGGTTTATAAACTATTTTACTAGCTATATATGCATCAAAATAAGCAAACAACACAGAAAAAACAGAATCTGTCAAAAACAGAACAGTCTGTAGTAATCTATAACTAACGCAAACTTATGGAACTCTAAAATTCCTACCAAAATAGGAAGTCCTGGAAAATTTGTTTATTGATCACCAGAAAAAATAATCAATGCAAAAGCGCATTCCTGTGATTTAACAAAACTAAATTCGTGCGCGCAAAGTTTCTGTTTTTCAGCAGAATCAAATCAACTATCATCATAGGTTATCCTATAGGTTCTACTTGGCACAAACACTAATTAAAAGATAAAAATACATCTAAACAGAAGGTAGATGCAAGATTTATTACTAAACAGAAGTAAAAACAAAAAACATAAAGAAAATTGGGTTGCCTCCCAACTAGCGCTATCGTTTAACGCCCCTAGCTAGGCATAAAACCGAAGATAGATCTAAGTAGTGCCATCTTTGACACTCAATTCATAAGTAGCACGCATGATAGATTCATAAGGTAATTTGACTTTCTTTCTTGGAAAGTGCTTCATGCCTTTCTTTAATGGAAATTGTAATCTAATATTCCCTTCCTTCATATCAATTATCTCGCTAATCGTTCTAAGGAAAGGTCTACCAAGAATAATAGGGCAAGAAAGATTGCAATCTATATCAAGAACGATAAAATCTACGGGCACCAAATTTCTATTTGCAACAATGAGAACATCATTGATCCTTCCCGTTGGCTTTTTAATGGTGGAATCCGCAAGGTGCAAATTTAAAGAGCAATCATCAAGATCATGGAAACCTGGAATATCACATAAAGTTTTCGGAATCATGGAAACACTAGCACCCAAATCACACAAAGCAAAACACTCATGATATTTAATTCTAGTCCTTATAGTAGGTTTCCCACTCATCATAAGTTTTCTAGGTATAGAAACTTCCAAATTAAGTTTTTCATCATAAGATTGTAACAAGGCATCAACGATATGTTTGGTAAAAGCTTTATTTTGACTATAAGCATGAGGAGAATTAACAACAGATTGCAACAAGGAAATACAACCTTCTAAAGAACAATTATCATAATCAAATTCCTTGAAATCCGAGATAGTGGGTTCAATACTATTTAAAGTCATGACCTCTCCAATCCCACTTTTACCAAATTTAGCATCAAGATCTAAAAACTCCGAATTCTTGGGACGCCTTCTAGGCAAAGTTGACTCATCATCAGTCCCATAATTATCAAGATTCATATTGCAAAACATAGATCTAATAGGAGACACATCAATAACTTTAAGATCCTCATCATTATTTTTATGGAAACTAGGAGAACACGCTTTTATAAAGCTATCTTTTTTAGCACGCAATCTAGCGGTTCTTTTCTTACACTCATCAATGGAAATTCTCATTACTTTGAGAGACTCATTGATATCATGCTTAGGAGAAGAAGATCTAATTTTAAGAGAATCAACATCAAGCGAAAGTCTATCAACGTTCCTAGCCAAATCATCAACTTTGAGCAATTTTTCTTCAAGCAAAGCATTAAAATTCTTTTGAGAAATCATAAATTCTTTCACACTATTCTCAAAATAAGAGGGCATCTTATTAAAATTACCATAAGAATTATTGTAGGAATTTCCATAATTATTAGAGGAATTACTAGGGAACGGTCTAGCATTAAAGTTTCCTCTATAAGCATTGTTTCTAAAACCATTCCTACCAACAAAATTCACATCCATAGATTCATTATTATTCTCGATCAAAGAAGACAAAGGCATATCATTGGGATCAAGAGGAGTATTTTTAGTAGCAAACAACTTCATAAGTTCATCCATCTTTCCACTCAAAACATTGATTTCTTCTATAGCATGCACTTTTTTACTAGAAGATCTTTTGGTGTGCCATTGAGAATAATTAGTCATAATATTATCAAGAAGTTTTGTGGCATCTCCTAACGTGATTTCCATAAACGTGCCTCCCGCGGCCGAATAACCTCTAGAAGCAAAGTTCAGACCGGCATAAAAATTTTGTATGATCATTGCTACCTCTTGAGCACTGCGTTGGATTTACCCGAAGAGGAGAGGATGATGCAGCAAAGTAGCGTAAGTATTTCCCTCAGTTTTTGAGAACCAAGGTATCAATCCAGTAGGAGACCACACACAAGTCCCTCGTACCTACACAAAACGATAGCTCCACGCAACCAACATGATTAGGGGTTGTCAATCCCTTCACGGTCACTTACGAGAGTGAGATCTGATGGAGATGATAAATAATATTTTTGGTATTTTTGGTATAAAGATGCAAAGTGAAAAGTAAAAGGCAAAGAAAAAACAAAGCAAGTAATAAAGTGATAGAGATTGATATGATGAGAATAGACCTGGGGGCCATAGGTTTCACTAGTGGCTTCTCTCAAGAGCATAGATATTCTACGGTGGGTGAACAAATTACTGTTGAGCAATTGACAGAATTGAGCATAGTTGTGAGTGAAGGAAATATGCCCTAGAGGCAATAATAAAGTTTTTATTTATTTCCTTATTTCATGATAAATGTTTATTATTCATGCTAGAATTGTATTAACCGGAAACATGATACATGTGTGAATACATAGACAAATATATAGTCACTAGTATGCCTCTACTTGACTAGCTCATTAATCAAAGATGGTTATGTTTCCTAACCATAGACATGTGTTGTCATTTGATTAATGGGATCACATCATTAGGAGAATGATGTGATTGACATGACTCATTCCGTTAGCCTAGCACTTGATCGTTTAGTATATTGCTATTGCTTTCTTCATGACTTATACATGTTCCTGTAACTATGAGATTATGCAACTCCCGTTTATCGGAGGAACACTTTGGGTGCTACCAAACATCACAACGTAACTGGGTGATTATAAAGGAGTACTACAGGTGTCTCCAAAGGTACATGTTGGGTTGGCTTATTTCGAGATTAGGTTTTGTCACTCTGATTGTCGGAGAGGTATCTCTGGGCCCTCTCGGTAATGCACATCACTATAAGCCTTGCAAGCAATGTAGCTAATGAGTTAGTTACGGAATGATGCATTACGTAACGAGTAAAGAGACTTGCCGGTAACGAGATTGAACTAGGTATTGGATACCGACGATCGAATCTCGGGCAAGTAACATACCGATGACAAAGGGAACAACGTATGTTGTTATGCGGTTTGACCGATAAAGATCTTCGTAGAATATGTAGGAGCCAATATGAGCATCTAGGTTCCGCTATTGGTTATTGACCAAGAATAGTTCTAGGTCATGTCTACATAGTTCTCGAACCCGTAGGGTCCGCACGCTTAACGTTACGATGACAGTTTTATTATGAGTTTATGAGTTTTGATATACCAAAGGAGTTTGGAGTCCCGGATGAGAGCAGGGACATGACGAGGAGTCTCGAAATGGTCGAGACGTAAAGATCGATATATTGGACAACTATATTCGGAGTTCGGAAAGGTTCCGAGTGATTCGGGTATTTTTCGGAGTACCGGAGAGTTACGGGAATTCGCCGGGTAGTATATGGGCCTTATTGGGCCATACGGGAATAGAGGAGAGAGGCCGAAAGGAAGGAGGCGCGCAGCCCCCCTCTGGTCCGAATTGGACAAGGGGTGCGGCCCCCCTTTCCTTCCTCCTCTCCCCCTCTTTCCCCCTTCTCCTACTCCAACAAGGAAGGAGGGAGTCCTACTCCCGGTGGGAGTAGGACTCCCCTTGGCGCACCCCTTCTAGGCCGGCCGCCCCCTCCCCCCTTGCTCCTTTATATACGGGGGCAGGGGGGCACCTCTAGGACAAAACAACAATTGATCCCTTGGATCTCTTAGCCGTGTGCGGTGCCCCCCTCCACCATAATCCACCTCGATAATATCGTAGCGGTGCTTAGGCGAAGCCCTGCGTCGGTAGTACATCAAGATCGTCACCACACCGTCGTGCTGACGGAACTCTCCCTCGACACTCGGCTGGATCGGAGTTCGAGGGACGTCATCGAGCTGAATGTGTGCTAGAACTCGGAGGTGCCGTAGTTTCGGTGCTTGATCGGTTAGGCCGTGAAGACGTACGACTACATCAACCGCGTTGTTCTAACGCTTCCGCTTTCGGTCTACGAGGGTACGTGGACACACTCTCCCCTCTCGTTGCTATGCCATCACCATGATCTTGCGTGTACGTAGGAATTTTTTTGAAATTACTACGTTCCCCAACAATGGCATCAGAGCCTAGGTTTTATGCGTATATTATATGCACGAGTAGAACACAAGTGAGTTGTGGGCGATACAAGTCATACTGCTTACCAGCATGTCATACTTTGGTTCGGCGGTATTGTGAGATGAAGCGGCCTGGACCGACATTACGCGTACGCTTACGCGAGACTGGTTTCACTGTTGCGAGCACTCGTGCTTAAAGGTGGCTGGTGGGTGTCTGTCTCTCTCACTTTAGCTGAATCGAGTGTGGCTACGCCCGGTCCTTGCGAAGGTTAAAACAACACTAACTTGACGAACTATCGTTGTGGTTTTGATGCGTAGGTAAGAACGGTTCTTGCTAAGCCTGTAGCAGCCACGTAAAATTTGCAACAACAAAGTAGAGGACGTCTAACTTGTTTTTGCAGGGCATGTTGTGATGTGATATGGTCAAGACGTGATGCTATATTTTATTGTATGAGATGATCATGTTTTGTAACCGAAGTTATCGGCAACTGACAGGAGCCATATGGTTGTCGCTTTATTGTATGAAATGCAAACACCCTGTAATTGCTTTACTTTATCACTAAGCGGTAGCGATAGTCGTAGAAGCAATAGATGGCTTAACGACAACGATGCTACGATGGAGATCAAGGTGTCGCGCCGGTGACGATGGTGATCACGATGGTGCTTCGAAGATGGAGATCATAAGAACAAGATGATGATGGCCATATCATATCACTTATATTGATTGCGTGTGATGTTTATCCTTTATGCATCTTATCTTGCTTTGATTGACGGTAGCATTTTAAGATGATCTCTCACTAATTATCAAGAAGTGTTCTCCCTGAGTATGCACCGTTGCGAAAGTTCTTCGTGCTGAGACACCACGTGATGATCGGGTGTGATAGGCTCTACGCTCAAATACAACGGGTACAAAACAGTTGCACACGCGGAATACTCAGGTTAAACTTGAAGAGCCTAGCATATACAGATATGGCCTCGGAACGTGGAGACCGAAAGGTCGAGCGTGAATCATATAGTAGATATGATCAACATATTGATGTTCACCGTTGAAACTACTCCATCTCACGTGACGATCGGACATGGTGTAGTTGATATGGATCACGTAATCACTTAGAGGATTAGAGGGATGTCTATCTAAGTGGGAGTTCTTAAGTAATATGATTAATTGAACTTAAATTTATCCCGAACTTAGTCCTGGTAGTATTTTGCAAATTATGTTGTAGATCAATAGCTTGCATTGTTGCTTTCATATGTTTATTTTGATATGTTCCTAGAGAAAATTGTGTTGAAAGATGTTAGTAGCAATGATGCGGATTGGATCCGTTATCTGAGGTTTATCCTCATTGCTGCACAGAAGAATTATGTCCTTAATGCACCGCTAGGTGACAGACCTATTGCAGGAGCAGACGCAGACGTTATGAACGTTTGGCTAGCTCAATATGATGACTACTTGATAGTTTAGTGCACCATGCTTAACGGCTTAGAATCGGAACTTCAAAGGTGTTTTGAATGTCATGGACCATATGAGATGTTCCAGGAATTGAAGTTAATATTTCAAGCAAATACCCGAGTTGAGAGATATGAAGTCTCCAACAAGTTCTATAGCTAAAAGATGGAGGAGAATCGCTCAACTAGTAAGCATGTGCTCAGATTGTCTGGGTACTTCAATCGCTTGAATCAATGGGAGTTAATCTTCCAGATAAGATAGTGATTGATAGAATTCTCTAGTCACCATCACTAAGTTACTAGAACTTCATGACGAACTATAGTATGCAAGGGATGACGAAAAAGATTCCCGAGCTCTTCGTGATGTTGAAATCAACGAAGGTAGAAATCAAGAAAGAGCATCAAGTGTTGATGATTGACAAGACCACTAGTTTCAAGAAAAGGGCAAAGGGAAAGAAAGGGAAACTTCAAGTAGAATGGCAAACAAGTTGTCACTCCCGTGAAGAAGCCCAAAGCTAGACCTAAGCCTGAAACTGAGTGCTTCTACTGCAAAGGAAATGGTCACTGGAAGTGGAACTACTCCAAATATTTGGTGGATAAGAAGGATGGCAAAGTGAACAAGGGTATATTTGATATACAGGTTATTGATGTGTGCCTTACTAGTGTTTATAGTAGCCCCTGAGTATTTGATACTTGTTCGGTTACTAAGATTAGTAACTCGAAACAGGAGTTACAGAATAAACAACGACTAGTTGAAGGGGAAGTGACGATGAGTGTTGGAAGTAGTTCCAAGATTGATATGATCATCATCACACACTCCCTATACTTTCGGGATTAGTGTTAAACCTAAATAAATGTTATTTGTCATTTGCGTTGAGCATGAACATGATTTGATCGTGTTTATTGCGATACGGTTATTCATTTAAAAGTTAGAGAATAATTGTTATTCTGTTTACATGAATAAGATCTTCAATGGTTATACACCCAATGAAAATAGTTTGTTGGATCTCGATCGTAGTGATACACATATTCATAATGTTGAAGCCAAAAGATGCAAAGTTAATAATGATAGTGCAACTTATTTGTGGCACTGCCGTTTTGGTCATATCGGTGTAAAGCGCATGAAGAAACTCCATAGAGATGGATTTTCAGAATCACTTGGTTATGAATCATTTGATGCTTGCGAACCGTGCCTATTGGGCAAGATGACTAAAACTCCGTTCTCCGGAACAATGGAACAAGCTACTAACTTATTGGAAATAATACATACCGATGTATGCGATCCAATGAGTGTTGATGCTCGTGGCAAGTATCGTTATTTTCTGACCTTCACAGATGATTTGAGCAGATATGGGTATATCTACTTGATGAAACATAAGTCTGAAATAGTTGAAAGGTTCAAAGAATTTCAGAGTGAAGTGGAAAAATCATCGTAACAAGAAAATAAAGTTTCTACGATCTGATCGCGAAGACGAATATTTGAGTTACGAGTTTGGTCTTCAATTAAAACAATGTGGAATAGTTTCACAACTCACACCACCTGGAACACCACAACGTTATGGTGTGTTCGAACGTCGTAACCGCACTTTATTGGATATGGTGCGATCTATGATGTCTCTTACTGATTTACCATTATTGTTTTGGGGTTATGCATTAGAGACAGCTGCATTCACGTTAAATAGGGCACCATCAAAATCCGTTGAGACGACGCCTTATGAACTATGGTTTGGCAAGAAACCAAAGTTGTCGTTTCTTAAAGTTTGGGGCTGCGATGCTTATGTGAAGAAACTTCAACCAGATAAGCTTGAAACCAAATCGGAGAAGTGCGTCTTCATAGAATACCCAAAAGGAAACTATTGGGTACACCTTCTATCACAGATCCAAAGGCAAATCATTCGTTGCTAAGATGGATCCTTTCTAGAGAAGAAGTTTCTCTCGAAAGAAGTGAGTGGGAGGAAAATAGAACTTGATGAGGTAATTGTACCTTCTCCCTTATTGGAAAGTAATTCATCACAGAAATCAGTTCCAGTGATTCCTACACCAATTAGTGAGGAAGTTAATGATAATGATCATGAAACTTCAGATCAAGTTGCTACCAAACCTCGTAGGTCTTCCAGAGTAAGATCCGCACCAGAGTGGTACGGTAATCATGTTCTGGAAGTCATGTTACTAGACCATGATGAACCTATGAACTATGAGGAAGCGATGATGAGCCCATATTCCACGAAATGGCTTGAGGCCATAAAATCTGAGATATGATCCATGTATGAGAACAAAGTATGGACTTTGATTGACTTGCTCGATGATCAGCAAGCCATGTTAAATAAATGGATCTTCAAGAGGAAGACGGACACTGATAGTAGTGTTTCTATCTACTAAGCTCGACTTGTTGCGAAAGTTTTACGACAAGTTCAAGGTGTTGAATACGATGAGATTTTCTCACTCGTATCGATGCTTAAGTCTGTCAGAATCATGTTAGCAATTGCCACATTTTATGAAATCTGGCAAAAGGATGTCAAAACTGCATTCCTTAATGGTTTTCTTAAAGAAGAGTTGTATATGATACAACCAAAAGGTTTTGTCGATCCGAAAGGTGCTAACAAAATGTGCAAGCTCCAGCGATCCATCAATGGACTAGTGCAAGCATCTCGGAGTTGGAATATACGCTTTGATGAGTTGATCAAAGCATATGGTTTTATACAGACTTTTGGAAAGGCCTGTATTTACAAGAAAGTGAGTGGGAGCTCTGTAGCATTTCTAATATTATATGTGGATGACATATTGTTAATTGGAAATGATATGGAAATTATGGATAGCATGAAAGGATACTTGAATAAGAGTTTTTCAAAGCAAGACCTCGGTGAAGCTGCTTACACATTGAGCATCAAGATCTATATAGATAGATCAAGACGCTTGATAAGATTTTTCAATGAGTACATACCTTGATAAATTTTTGAAATAGTTCAAAATGGAACAGTCAAAGAAGGAGTTCTTGCCTGTGTTGCAAGGTGTGAAGTTGAGTAAGACTCAAGACCCGACCATGGCAGAAAATAGAAAGAGAATGAAAAGTCATTCCCTATGCCTCAGTCATAGGTTCTATAAAGTATGCTATGCTGTGAACCAGACATATTGTATACCTTGCTCTGAGTTTGGCAAAAGGAATACAATTTTGATCTAATAGTAGATCATTGGACAGCGGCCAAGAATATCCTTAGTGAGGACTAAGAAGATATTTCTCGATTATGGAGGTGATAAAAGAGTTCATTGTAAAAGCTACATCGGTGCAAGCTTTTACACCAATCCAGATGACTCTAAGTCTCAATCTGGATACATATTGAAAGTGGGAGCAATTAGCTAGAGTAGCTCCGTGCAGAGCATTGTAGACATAGAATATTTACAAAATACATACGGCTCTAAATATGACAGACCCGTTGACTAAAGCTTCTCTCATGAGCAAAACATGATCACACCTTAGTACTCTTTGGGTGTTAATCACATAGCAATGTGAACTAGATTATTGACTCTAGTAAATCCTTTGGGTGTTAGTCACATGACGATGTGAACTATGGGTGTTAATCATATACAAATATGAATGTTAGTGTTAAATCACATGGCGATGTGAACTAGATTATTGACTCTAGTGCAAGTGTGAGACTGAAGGAAATATGCCCTAGAGGCAATAATAAAGTTATTATTTATTTCCTTATTTCATGATAAATGTTTATTATTCATGCTAGAATTGTATTAACCGGAAACATGATACATGTGTGAATACATAGACAAATATATAGTCACTAGTATGCCTCTACTTGACTAGCTCATTAATCAAAGATGGTTATGTTTCCTAACCATAGACATGTGTTGTCATTTGATTAATGGGATCACATCATTAGGAGAATGATGTGATTGACATGACCCATTCCGTTAGCCTAGCACTTGATCGTTTAGTATATTGCTATTGCTTTCTTCATGACTTATACATGTTCCTGTAACTATGAGATTATGCAACTCCCGTTTACCGGAGGAACACTTTGGGTGCTACCAAACGTCACAACGTAACTAGGTGATTATAAAGGAGTACTACAGGTGTCTCCAAAGGTACATGTTGGGTTGGCTTATTTCAAGATTAGGTTTTGTCACTCTGATTGTCGGAGAGGTATCTGTGGGCCCTCTCGGTAATGCACATCACTATAAGCCTTGCAAGCAATGTAGCTATTGAGTTAGTTACGGAATGATGCATTATGTAACGAGTAAAGAGACTTGCCGGTAACGAGATTGAACTAGGTATTGGATACCGACGATCGAATCTCGGGCAAGTAACATACCGATGACAAAGGGAACAATGTATGTTGTTATGCGGTTTGACCGATAAAGATCTTCGTAGAATATGTAGGAGCCAATATGAGCATCCAGGTTCCGCTATTGTTTATTGACCAATAATAGTTCTAGGTCATGTCTACATAGTTCTCGAACCCATAGGGTCCGCACGCTTAAGGTTTCGATGATGGTTTTATTATGAGTTTATGAGTTCTGATGTATCGAAGGAGTTCGGAGTCCTGGATGAGATCGGGGACATGACAAGGAGTCTCGAAATGGTCGAGACGTAAAGATCGATATATTGGACGACTATATTTGGAGTTCGGAAAGGTTCCGAGTGATTCGGGTATTTTTCGGAGTACCGGAGAGTTATGGGAATTCGCCGGGAGTATATGGGCCTTATTGGGCCATACGAGAATAGAGGAGAGAGGCCGAAAGGAAGGAGGCACGCAGCCCCCCTCTGGTCCGAATTGGACAAGGGGTGCGGCCCCCCTTTCCTTCCTCCTCTCCCCCTCTTTCCCCCCTTCTTCTACTCCAACAAGGAAGGAGGGAGTCCTACTCCCGGTGGGAGTAGGACTCCCCTTGGCGCGCCCCTCCTAGGCCGGCCGCCCCCTCCCCCCTTGCTCCTTTATATACGGGGGCAGGGGGGCACCTCTAGGACAAAACAACAATTGATCCCTTGGATCTCTTAGCCGTGTGCGGTGCCCCCCTCCACCATAATCCACCTCGATAATATCGTAGCGGTGCTTAGACGAAGCCCTGCGTCGGTAGTACATCAAGATCGTCACCACGCCGTCGTGCTGACGGAACTCTCCCTCGACACTCGGCTGGATCGGAGTTCGAGGGACGTCATCGAGCTGAACGTGTGCTAGAACTCGGAGGTGCCGTAGTTTCGGTGCTTGATCGGTCAGGCCGTGAAGACGTACGACTACATCAACCGCGTTGTTCTAACGCTTCCGCTTTCGGTCTACGAGGGTACGTGGACACACTCTCCCCTCTCGTTGCTATGCCATCACCATGATCTTGCGTGTACGTAGGAATTTTTTTGAAATTACTACATTCCCCAACAATGAGTATATCTAGGTATGATCATGTATATAGGCATCACGTCCAAGACAAGTAGACCGAAATGATTCTGCATCTACTACTATTACTCCACTCATCGACCGCTATCCAGCATGCATCTAGAGTATTAAGTTAAAAACAGAGTAACGCCTTAAGCAAGATGACATGATGTAGAGGGATAAATTCATGCAATATGATAAAAAAACCATCTTGTTATCCTCGATGGCAACAATACAATACGTGCCTTGCTGCCCCTTCTGTCACTGGGAAAGGACACCGCAAGATTGAACCCAAAGCTAAACACTTCTCCCATTGCAAGAACTACCAATCTAGTTGGCCAAACCAAACGGATAATCCGAAGAGACTTGCAAAGATAACTCACTCATACATAAAAGAATTCAGAGAAGATTCAAATATTATTCATAGATAAGCTGGATCATAAACCCACAATTCATCGGTCTCAACAAACACACCGCAAAAAGAAGATTACATCGAATAGATCTCCACGAGAGAGGGGGAGAACAATGTATTGAGATCCAAAAAGAGAGAAGAAGCCATCTAGCTACTAGCTATAGACCCGAAGGTCTGAAGTAAACTACTCACACTTCATCGGAGGGGCTATGGTGTTGATGTAGAAGCCCTCCATGGTGGATGCCCCCTCCGGCGGAGCTCCAGAACAGGCCCCAAGATGGGATCTCGTGGATACAGAAGGTTGCAGCGGTGGAATTAGGTTTTTGGCTCCTCTTATGATCGTTTGGGGATACGTAGGTATATATAGGAGGAAGGAGTACGTCGGTGGAGCAACAGGGGGGCCATGAGGAGGGGGGCGCGCCCTAGGGGGGGCGCCCCCCACCCTCGTGACCGACTCTTTTGTTCCTTGGAGCAGGGTCCAGGTCTCCGGAATCACGTTCGGTGAGAAAATCACGTTCCCGAAGGTTTCATTCCGTTTGATATTCCATTTCTTCGAAACACTGAAATAGGCAAAAAGCAACAATTTTGGGCTGGGCCTCCGGTTAATAGGTTAGTCCCAAAAATAAAATAAAAGTGTAAAATAAAGCCCAATATAGTCCAAAATAGTAGATAAAGTAGCATGGAGAAATCAAAAATTATAGATACGCTGGAGACTTATCAGGCATCCCCAAGCTTAATTCCTGCTCGTCCTTGAGTAGGTAAATGATAAAAAAGAATTTTTGATGCGGAGTGATACTTTGGCATAATTTCAATGTAAATCTTCTTAATTGTGGCATGAATATTCAGATCCGAAAGATTCAAGACAAAAGTTCATATTGATATAAAAAATAATAATACTTCAAGCATACTAATCAAAGCAATCATGTCTTCTCAAAATAGCATGGCAAAAGAAAGTTCATCCCTACAAAATCATATAGTTAGGCTATGCTTCATTTTCGTCACACAAAGATGTTCCCAACTTCTATACCCCCGATGACAAGCCAAGCAATTGTTTCATACTTAAATAATCTCAAACTTTTTCAACCTTCATGCAATATACGAGCGTGAGCCATGGATATAGCACTATGGCTGGAATAGAATATGATGAAGGGGATTGTGTGGAGAAGACAGAAAAGGAGAAAGTCTTACATTGACGAGGATAATCAACGGGCCATGGAGATGCTCATTAATTGATGTCAACATGAAGAGTAGGGATTGCCATGCAACAGATGCACTAGAGCTATGAATGCTCAACAAAAGAAAACTAGTGGGTGTGCATCCAACTTGCTTGCTCATGAAGACCTAGGGCATTTGAGGAAGCCCATCGTAGGAATATACAAGCCAAGTTCTATAATGAAAAATTCCCACTAGTATAAAAAGACAACTTACAAGACTCACTACATGAAGAACAAGGTGCTACTTTGAAGCACAATATATGAGACTCACTACATGAAGAACAAGGTGCTACTTTGAAGCACAAGTGTGGAAAAAGAGATAGTAGCATTGCCCTTTTTTTGGCCTTCTTTTTTTTCTTTTGGCCTTTCTCTTTTTTTGGGCAATGCTCTAATAATGATGATCATCACACTTCTATTGATTACAACATAAGGATTACAACTCGAAACTTAGAACAAGATATGACTCTATATGAATGCCTCCGGCGGTGTACCGGGATGGTGCAATGAATCAAGAGTGACATGTATGAAAAATAATGCATGGTGGCTTTGCCACAAATACGATGTCAACTACATGATCATGCAATGGCAACATGACAAAAGTAATGTATGTCATGAATATGATGATGGAAGTTGCATGGCAATATATCTCGGAATGGCTATGGAAATGCCATGATAGGTAGGTATGGTGTCTGTTTTGAGGAAGATATAAGGAGGTTTATGTGTGATAGAGCGTATCGTATCACGGGGTTTGGATGCACCGGCGAAGTTTGCACCAACTCTCAAGGTGAGAAAGGGCAATGCACGGTACCGAAGAGGCTAGCAAAGGCGGAAAGGTGAGAGTGCGTATAATCCATGGACTCAACATTAGTCAAAAGAACTCATATACTTATTGCAAAAATTTAAAAGTCATCAAAAATCAAGTACTACGTGCATGCTCCTAGGGGGATAGATTAGTAGGAAAATACCATCGCTAGTCCCCGACCGCCACTCATAAGGATACACAAGCCAGGTACACTTCATGTTTCAGATTTGTTACACAACTTTAACCATACATGCATGCTACAGGACTTGCAAACTTCAACAAGCATTTCCCAAATTCACAATTACTCAACTAGCACAAATTTGATATTATCACCTCCATATCTCAAAACAATTATCAAGCATCAAACTTATCTTAGTATTCAACGCACTCAAAAGAAAGTTTCACATAACTTGAATACCAAGTATATTAACATTAAGCAAATTACCATGCTATTAACGACTCTCAAAATAATCTAAGTGAAGCATGAGAGATCAATAGTTCTTTAAAACAAATCCACCACCGTGCTCTAAAAGATCTAAGTGAAGTACTAGAGCAAAAATTATCATGCTCAAAAGATATAAGTGAAGCACTATGAGCAAAACTATCAAGCTCAAAAGATATAAGTGAAGCACAAAGAGTATTCTAACATATTCCAATTCATGTATGGCTCTCTCAAAAGGTGTGTACAGAAAGGATGATTGTGGTAAACTAACAAGAAAATACACAAATGATACAAGACGCTCCAAGCAAAACACATATCATGTGGTGAATAAAAATATAGCTCCAAGTAAATTACCGATGGAAGTAGACGAAAGAGGGGATGCCTTCCGGGGCATCCCCAAGCTTTGACTTTTGGTTGTCCTTGGATTATCTTGGGGGTGCCATGGGCATCCCCAAGCTTAGGCTCTTGCCACTCCTTGTTCCATAATCCATCAAAAGAACTCACCCAAAACTTGAAAACTTCACAACACAAAACTCAATAGAAATCTCGTGAGCTCTGTTAGAGAAAGAAAACAAAAGACTACTTTAAGGTACTGTAATGAACTCATTATTTATTTATATTGGTGTTAAACCTACTGTA
The DNA here is from genome assembly GCF_018294505.1 of Triticum aestivum. Lineage (NCBI taxonomy): Eukaryota > Viridiplantae > Streptophyta > Magnoliopsida > Poales > Poaceae > Triticum > Triticum aestivum. The sequence goes on along the minus strand of NC_057807.1, from coordinate 340,211,342 downwards.
TTCCAACTTCTCTATGTGTCATAAACTATTTTACTAGCCATAGATTCATCAAAATAAGCAAACAACACACACAAAACAGAATCTGTCAAAAACAGAACAGTCTGTAGTAATCTGTAACTAACGCAAACTTCTAGAACTCTAAAAATCCTACAAAAATAGGAAGTCCTGGACAATTTGTTTATTGAACAGAAGCAAAAAGAATCAACGCAAAAGAACATTTCTGTGATTTAAAAAAAATTATATTCTTGCGTGTAAAGTTTCTGTTTTTCAGCAGAATCAAATCAACTATCATCGTAGGTTATCCTCTAGGTTCTACTTGGCACAAACACTAACTAAAACATAAAACCACATCCAAACAGAGGCTAGATGGATTATTTATTCCTAAATAGAAGAAAAAACAAAAAATAAAAAAAAATTGGGTTGCCTCCCAACAAGCGATATCGTTTAACGCCCCTAGCTAGGCATAAAAACAAGGATAGATCTAGGTATTGCCATCTTTGGTAGGCAATCCATAAGTGTCTCTCATGATAGATTCATGTGGTAATTTTATTTTCTTTCTAGGGAAGTGTTCCATGCCCTTCTTTAAGGGAAATTGGAATCTAATATTCCCTTCCTTCATATCAATGATTGCACCAATCGTTCTAAGGAAAGGTCTACCAAGAATAATAGGACATAAGGATTGCAATCTATATCAAGAACGATAAAATCTACGGGCACATAATTCCTATTTGCAACAATAAGAACATCATTAATTCTTCCCATAGGCTTTTTAATAGTGGAATCCGCAAGATGCAAGTTTAGAGAGCAATCATCAAAGTCACGAAAATCTAGCAAATCACACAAAGTTTTGGGAATAGTAGAGACACTAGCACCCAAATCACACAAGGCATGAAACTCATAATTTTTAATTTTAATTTTAAGAGTAGGTTCCCACTCATCATAGAGTTTTCTAGGGATAGAAACTTTCAACTCACGTTTTTCTTCATAAGATTGCATCAAGGCATCAACAATGTGTTCGGTAAAGGCTTTATTTTGACTATAAGCATGAGGAGAATCTAGCACGTATTGCAACAAGAAAATACAACCAATTTAAAGAGAAATTTTCATAATTAAATTCCTTGAGATCCAAAATAGTGGGTTTAGCAACATCTAGGTTTTTATTTCTTTCAATCCCACTTTCATCAATTTCATCATCAAGATCTAGAAACTCCGAATTCTTAGAAAGCCTTCTAGGTAAAGGAAGATCATATTCAGTTTCATCAAGATTCATATTGCAAAACAAAGATTTAATGGGGGACACATCAATAACTTTTAGATCTTCATCTTGATTTTCATAGGAATTGGAAGAACACGCTTATATAAAGGCATCTTTGGAAGCACGCATCCTAGCGGTTCTTTCTTTGCACTCATCAATGGAAATTCTCATGGCTTTGAGAGATTCATTGATATCATGCTTAGGAGTAATAGATCTAAGCTTTAAAGAATCAATTTCAAGAGAAATTCTATCAACATTCCTAGCCAAATCATCAACTTTAAGCAATTTCTCTTCAAGCAAAGCATTAAAATTCTTTTGTGAATTCATAAACTCTTTAACACTACTCTCAAATTCAGAGGGCATCTTATTAAAATTTCCATAAGAGTTGTTGTAGGAGTTTCCATAATTATTAGAAGGATTACTAGGATAAGGCCTAGGATTAAAATTTCATCTATACACGTTGTTTCCAAAACTATTCCTACCAACAAAATTCATATCCATAGATTCATTATTATTCTCAATCAAAGTAGACAAAGGCATATCATTGGGATCAAGAGGAGTATTTTTAGTAGCAAATATTTTCATAAGTTCATCCATCTTTTCACTCAAAACATTGATTTCTTCCATAGCATGCACTTTTTTACTAGAAGATCTTTCGGTGTGCCATTGAGAATAATTAGCCATAATATTATCAAGCAATTTTGTAGCATCTTATAACGTAATTTCCATAAACGTGCCTCCCGCGGCTGAATCTAAAAGATTTCTAGAAGCAAAATTCAATCCGGCATAAATTTTTTGTATAATCATCCATAAATTCAAACCATGAGTAGTGCAATTGCGAAGCATCAATTTCATTCTTTCCCAAGATTGGGTAACATGCTCATGATCAAGTTGTTTAAAAATCATAATATCTTTCCTAAAAGTGATGATCTTAGCGGGAGGAAAATACTTAGAGATAAAAGCATCTTTGCACTTGTTCCAAGAATCAATACTATTTTTAGGCAAAGACGAAAACCAAACTTTAGCATGATCTCTAAGTGAAAATGGAAATAACTTCAATTTGACAATATTGTTATCCGTATCTTTCTTCTTTTGCATATCACACAAATCAACAAAATTGTTTAGATGAGTAGCAGCATCTTCACTAGGAAGGCCGACGAATTGATCTTTCATAACAAGATTCAACAAAGCGGTATTGATTTCACAAGACTCATCATTATTAAGAGGAGCAATTGGAGTACTAAGGAAATCATTGTTATTGGTATTCGAGAAGTCACACAATTTGGTATTATCTTGCGCCATGGCAACAAGTAATCCAACACACAAGCAAACAAAAAGGCAACGGGAAAAGGCAAACGGGAAGGACAGAAGGAGATTGGGAAAGAAAGTGCGAATAAAACAGCAATGGTGAAGTGGGGGAGAGGAAAACGAGAGGCAAATGGCAAATAATGTAATGCGAGAGATAGGGATTGTGATGGGTACTTGGTATGGTTGACTTGCTCTGGCGTGAGCCTCCCCGGCAACGGCGCTAGAAATTCTTCTTGCTACCTCTTGAGCACTGCGTTGGATTTCCCCGAAGAGGAGAGGATGATGCAGCAAAGTTGCGTAAGTATTTCCCTCAGTTTTTGAGAACCAAGGTATCAATCCAGTAGGAGACCACTCACAAGTCCCTCGTACCTACACAAAACGATAGCTCCTCGCAACTAACGCGATTAGGGGTTGTCAATCCCTTCACGGTCACTTACGAGAGTGAGATCTGATAGAGATGATAAATAATATTTTTGGTATTTTTGGTATAAAGATGCAAAGTGAAAAGTAAAAGGCAAAGAAGAAAACAAAGCAAGTAATAAAGTGATGGAGATTGATATGATGAGAATAGACCCGGGGGCCATAGGTTTCACTAGTGGCTTCTCTCAAGAGCATAGATATTCTACGATGGGTGAACAAATTACTGTTGAGCAATTGACTGAATTGAGCATAGTTATGAGTATATCTAGGTATGATCATGTATATAGGCATCACGTCCAAGACAAGTAGACCGAAACGATTCTGCATCTACTACTATTACTCCACTCGTCGACCGCTATCCAGCATGCATCTAGAGTATTAAGTTAAAAACAGAGTAACGCCTTAAGCAAGATGACATGATGTAGAGGGATAAATTCATGCAGTATGATAAAAAAAACCATCTTGTTATCCTCGATGGCAACAATACAATATGTGCCTTGCTGCCCCTTCTGTCACTGGGAAAGGACACCGCAAGATTGAACCCAAAGCTAAACACTTCTCCCATTGCAAGAACTACCAATCTAGTTGGCCAAACCAAACGGATAATTCAAAGAGACTTGCAAATATAACTCAATCATACATAAAAGAATTCAGAGAAGATTCAAATATTATTCATAGATAAGCTGGATCATAAACCCACAATTCATCGGTCTCAACAAACACACCGCAAAAAGAAGATTACATCGAATAGATCTCCACGAGAGAGGGGGAGAACATTGTATTGAGATCCAAAAAGAGAGAAGAAGCCATCTAGCTACTAGCTATAGACCCGAAGGTCGGAAGTAAACTACTCACACTTCATCGGAGGGGCTATAGTGTTGATGTAGAAGCCCTCCGTGGTGGATGCCCCCTCCGGCGGAGCTCCGGAACAGGCCCCAAGATGGGATCTCGTGGATACAGAAGGTTGCGGCGGTGAAATTAGGTTTTTGGCTCCTCTTCTGATTGTTTGGGGATACGTAGGTATATATAGGAGGGAGTACATCAGTGGAGCAATAGGGGGGCCACGAGGTAGGGGGGTGCGCCCTAGGGGGGGTGGCGCCCCCCACCCTCATGACCGACTCTTTTGTTCTTTGGAGCAGGGTCCAAGTCTCCTGGATCACGTTCAGTGACAAAATCACGTTCCCGAAGGTTTCATTCCGTTTGGACTCCGTTTGATATTCCGTTTCTTCGAAACACTGAAATAGGCAAAAAGCAGCAATTTTGGGCTGGGCCTCCGGTTAATAGGTTAGTCCCAAAATAATATAAAAGTGGAAAATAAAGCCCAATATAGTCCAAAACAGTAGATAAAGTAGCATGGAGCAATCAAAAATTATAGATATGTTGGAGACGTATCAATCATCCATAAATTCAAACCATGAGTAGGGCAATTGCGAAGCATCAATTTCATTCTTTCCCAAGATTGGGCAACATGCTCATGATCAAGTTGTTTAAAATTCATAATATCGTTCCTAAGAGTAATGATCTTAGCGGGAGGAAAATATTTAGAGATAAAAGCATCTTTGCACTTGTTCCAAGAATCAATACTATTTTTAGGCAAAGACGAAAACCAAACTTTAGCACGATCTCTAAGTGAAAATGGAAATAACTTCAATTTGACAATATTGTTATCCGTATCTTTCTTCTTTTGCATATCACACAAATCAACAAAGTTGTTTAGATGAGTAGCGGCATCTTCACTAGGAAGGCCGGCGAATTGATCTTTCATAACAAGATTCAGCAAAGCAGTATTAATTTCACCAGGCTCAACATCATTAAGAGGAGCAATCGGAGTACTAAGGAAATCATTATTATTGGTATTCGAGAAATCACACAATTTGGTATTATCTTGCGCCATGGTAACAAGTAATCCAACACACAAGCAAACGGAAAAAGGCAAGCGAAAGAGAGAGGAGGAGATTGGGAAAGAGAGGGCGAATAAAACGGCAAGGGTGAAGTAGGGGAGAGGAAAACGAGAGGCAAATGGCAAAAAATGTAAATGCGAGGGAGATGAGTTTGTGATGGGTACTTGGTATGTCTTGACTTGAGCGAAGACCTCCCCGGCAACGGCGCCAGAAATCCTTCTTGCTACGTCTTGAGCTTGCGTTGGTTTTCCTTGAAGAGGAAAGGGTGATACAACAATAGTAGCGTAAGTATTTCCCTTAGTTTTTGAGAACCAGGGTATCAATCCAGTAGGAGGCTCCTCAAAAGTCCCACGCACCTACACAAACAAACAAAGAACTCGCAACCAACGCAATAAATGGGTTGTCAATCCCTTCACGGCCACTTGCGAAAGTGAGATCTAATAAAGATAGTATGATATAAGATAAATATATTTTTGGTATTTTATAATATAGATGCAAAAAAGTAAAGATGCAAATAAAAGTAGATTGGAAGCAAATATGATAAGAGATAGACCCGGGGCCATAGGTTTCACTAGTGGCTTCTCTCAAGATAGCATAAGTATTACGATGGGTGAACAAATTACTGTCGAGCAATTGATAGAAAAGCGAATAATTATGAGATTATCTAGGCATGATCATGTATATAGGCATCACGTCCGTAACAAGTAGACCGACTCCTGCCTGCATCTACTACTATTACTCCACACATCTACCGACTCCTGCCTGCATCTAGAGTATTAAGTTCATAAGAACAGAGTAACGCATTAAGCAAGATGACATGATGTAGAGGGATAAACTCAAGCAATATGATATAAACCCCATCTTGTTATCCTCGATAGCAACAATACAATATATGCCTTGCAACCCTTTCTGTCACTAGGTAAGGACACCACAAGATTGAACCCAAAGCTAAGCACTTCTCCCATGGCAAGAAAGACCAATCTAGTAGGCCAAACCAAACTGATAATTCAAAGAGACTTGCAAAGATAACTCAATCATACATAAAAGAATTCAGAGAAGATTCAAATATTATTCATAGATAAACTTGATCATAAACCCACAATTCATCGAATCTCGACAAACACACCGCAAAAAGAGTTTACATCAAATAGATCTCCACAAGAGAGGGGGAGAACATTGTATTGAGATCCAAAAAGAGAGAAGAAGCCATCTAGCTAATAACTATGGACCCGTAGGTCTATGGTAAACTAATCACAACTCATCGGAGGGCAAGGATGTTGATGTAGAAGCCCTCCATGGTCGATTCCCCCTCCGGCAGAACGCCGGCGAAGGCTCCAAGATGGGATCTCGCGGATACATAAGGTTAAGGTGGTGGAAATTGTGTTTCGTCTGCTCCCTGGATGTTTTCGGGGTACGTAGGCTTATATAGGAGGAAGAAGTACGTCGGTGGACGCCCGAGGTGCCCATGAGACAGGGGGCGTGCCCTATAGGGGGGCACCCTCCTATCTCGTGGAGTCCTCGGTTGCTTCTTGACTTGCACTCCAAGTCCTTTGGATCACGTTCGTTCCAAAAATCACGCCTCCGAAGGTTTCATTCCGTTTGGACTCTGTTTGATATTTCTTTTCTTCGAAATACTGAAATAGGCAAAAAAAACAGCAATACGGGCTGGGCCTTCGGTTAGTAGGTTAGTCCCAAAAATAATATAAATGTGTAAAATAAAGCCCATAAACATCCAAAATGGGTAATATAATAGCATGGAACAATCAAAAATTATAGATACGTTGGAGACGTATCAGCCCTACTGGAGAAGTTATCATTTACTTTGGGATTATATTGGGGTGTGCAATATCGTTGATAAAGCGGAACTTAAAGCTACCCTATCTGGCCTTTATATAGGTATTACTCTTCACGAACCCATCATCTTGGAAACAGATTGCTCTTTTATGGTTTCCTTTATTGGGAAAGATAATCTTGACATGTCACACCTTGTGGACCTGAAGAAGGAAGCGTTGAGTATCTCTAGGATGTTGACGAATTTAAAGATCTCCAAGATTAACAGAAAGGCCAATATGGTGCCTGGAAAGGTTACGAAGTTTAGTTTAATAATCGGTCTGATGGTGTGCTATTAATAGTGTTTCTCCATACATGGTGAAAGCTTGATGAATGATTGTATGAACATTTTAATTGAATTAACATATCGGTGGGGTTTCCAAAAAAAGAACTATACCTTACATCTTGTAGTTCTAAGCGATTAATGTGCTCTTGATCCTTGGGGTTGCTCTACATCATGGTGCGTCTCTTCATCCATGATGCATGCCAAGGTATTGATAAAAAACACCTCACAAAGAAGAAGCGACCTTGTTGCCAACGGAGAAATACTGCACCCTGTCATGGTTTCTTCAAACCCTTTGTGCAAGTACAACATCTTATTTTTATACAAGTGCATAGCACATTGGGTGATCAATCATGAAGTGATCGATAGTGATCAATAGAATGTTGAAATTTCCTTTCATCTTGGCCCCATGTTGTAATCGTGCTTCCTTTTGATGCTCTTTGGAATAATTGTCTGTGTTTGTTTAGAGGTATTCGGCATAGATGACATGGTGGTGAACAACATCCGATATACTAGTGATAAGGGTGTACTCATAAGGTGACTTCCTCGCAACAATTTGTTCACGTGAGTGAGTAGGGGAGTCTATACGCAGCGGAGAATACTAGGAGAGGTGCAAGCTAAGCACCGAATCTATGGGGAAAATGTACCAAAAAATCCAGGTGTGATAGCATAAGACTAACAGTGAGATGACATGTTTCTTTGGTGTGGATTTCCCTGAATTAAGAAAATCGGGTCTGCTGTCTACATTATGTCATTTTTGGCTAACTTGAACCCTTTTGGGGGAACTTAAAGCTTTTATGGCTAACAATTTTAGAGCACATGAAAAAGCTACACACCGGGAATGCTCGACCATTGTCACATGGGTATCTCCTCGCCGTGGTTGTTTGTTTGTGTTGATTGAGTGTGCATCAACCCTTTGTTTTGTATTGGGATTTGTGGCTCTAGTTTTGATCATGCCGAAAAAGTTACAAGGAAATAATTGTTCATGAAGATGGGAATGTGATTGTGTACCCAAGAAGAAAAGGTGAAACTCCCTTAAGTTCTCTTAGATACAGAATTTGACTTTTCTCCTTTAATGTCCAATTTTCGAAAGAACGTCGAAACACGGTATAGAAAAAACAATTATTCAATTTGTTTTTTTCTTTTGTGTGATTAAACTTGAATACGTATTTCATGTTTACCCAATTGCCAACCTATGTGGACAAAGGAAAGCTTCTGAATACCAATGTCGCTTCATGTCATTGCAAGGATAATTGACCGCACGATGACGAATACATAGTCCAGAGGTGTGAGTGACTCCCAATGCTGGACAGTAGGGATGTCAGTGAAATATGCAAGCAAATGTGTTTGCGCAAACTGCATTTGCCAGAGCTGGAGCCCTAGCCATCGTCGGAGGAGAATTTCTTGTCCCCTTGCCTCCAGCTACCATCTAGTTGCTTAGAGGTGGGGGCCTCAGATCTTCAACAAATTAGTAGTCTTGGTCGTTGTGTTTTATGAATAAATTTACTCCGGTTCTCTATGGCGGTGCCATGGAGCCATGGAGGTTTGTATCCTTGTAGATCTTATAATTCGGATATGATGAACTTATATGTCATATTGTTTCTGTTGGTTTAATTCTTGGTGGATTTAAAATATTTCCTCAATGTTGTAGTGAAGATTTAGTGGTTGACGGTCTCTATTTCTAGGGTATTATCCGGACACAAGCATGCTCATAGCTCACGAGTTGATCTTTTTAGATGAGCGACTCAAGGGATTTCAGAAACCATTTTATCACCATTCAAGTTCCTGCAGGTGAACAAGTGATAACATCGTTGCTCTCTAACTGTAGTTTTTTTTACTATAGTCTTGGCAGTGTTATGTCTTAAAATTGATATTAAGAGAAAAATGTTACTCCCTCTGTAAGGAAATATAGAGCGTTTAGATCATGGGGGAGTACCTGGCAAAGAAATAATGAGTTGATAATTTTTTAATAATAAAGTTAGAAAGTATCGCTTTCCTCCTAAGAAAATCCCCTTCTCCTCCTGTCGGCGCTGTCGTCGGTCCGCGCCATCTCCGATGGCCTCTGGCCATGGAGGTGTGGAGGATCTCGACCTCCCATCGGTGGGAGGGACCACGTTCTCATTCTTGTTAGACTCAATATCTTGGTTGGGGCTGTGTGGTGGCGGCGATGTCCCTTAGTAGGAATAATGTCTGTGTAAGTGCATCTAGTGCCACCCCTAGTTGGTTTTGGAGTATTGACGACAAACGTGGTTGAGGGACTAATGTGTTTGTGAGAATTGCACGATAACACAGGTAGTAGTCCCTCATTGATTCGGTTTACCTACCAGAGATGGCCCCTAAAAATGTATGCAGACATTGAAGACAATGGTGGTTCGTGAAGACATTCACGATGAAGCATATGACGTGTGAAGATATCCACTTGAAGACTATGGGTGTGAAGACATAGTTGTTTTGTAGTTTCCTTTCTTCTTTATTGAGTCATAGGAACCACCGTACTATTAAGTGGGGTCCAAGTGAACAAAGTCAGAGTGACTGATGTGATGCTCAACCAAATCCTATGTCTTCGAGCATAGACAATGAGAGCAAATCTTATCCAGAGCTGGATGAGTCAGCTTTACTTGTAGCCCAAGCCAAGCTGTCATGTGTATTTTAAATCCGACCGTTGGACACGTGTCGGTTCTTTAGTGACCCAGGGTCATTTCGGCCATATCAGGTCGAGTTGCCACTTGGCTATAAATAGCCCACCCCATACACCATAAATTGGTGGCTGCTCAGAGTTAGTGCATGACTTTTGTCATTCGAGAGCAACCCACCTCCGAAGCATTTGAGAGAGAGATCCTTACGAGGACAAAGCCCAAAACACCCAGAGCCAAAGAGTGTTAGGCATCACTGAAGTCTTTCTATCCGCATGATCTGAAGACTTGTTACACTTGAGGACTGTGAATCCTCCAGCCGATTAGGCATCGTGTTTTGAGCATCCAGGAGTCATTGTGGATTGTCGGTGAACGAAGTCTGTGAAGGTTCGGAAGTCTACCTTGAAGACTTACCAGAGTGATTGGACGAGGACTGGGTGTCCTTATCTCAAGGGGAATAAGGTGAAGACACGGTCTTCTGAGTTCAATCTCAGCCTCCCTAACCAGACGTACAATTGTCACAACAACTGGAACTGGTCTACCAAATCCTTGACTTCACCAAGCAACTGGTTCTATCCCTTACTCTCCCTACTCTTCAGTTTGTCTTCGAGAAGTTATTGCTTGCCTGCCTGATTCATTTGACTTCACAGTGTGAAGACTTATATCTGTTTGGGTTCGTATTGTCTTCCATTATGATCTTGTCTACCTAGCTGTAGTTAGTCTTCGTGCTTCAACTTTATTGTATGCTTGACTAATGCTTGCCTAGTGTAGTTTACATTTTGCTGCTTACTATATAGGTTCAGTTTACTTGTTTGTCTTCAAAGCCATTGTGTTTTGAAGACTTTCATAAAAATCGCCTATTCACCCCCCCCTCTAGTCAATAACTAGCACTTTCAATTGGTATCAGAGCAAGGTACTCCCTTGTTCTGTGTGATTCGGTTTAACCACCTGGAGTTTTAGCTATGTCGACTGCAGGGATAATAAAGGTCTCCACTGCGTGTCCTATTTTTGATGGTCATGATTATCCCAAATGGAAGGTCATGATGCGGAAGCGCCTCCTTGCGGTGAACAGTGAGCTTTGGACCATCACGGAGATTGGTCTCACCGATCTATGCAAGATGGCGCAAGTTGACGACATTCGCAAGTACACTCAGCTGGATATCATGGCAAAGGATATCATATGCTCCTGCCTATCCAATGACGAGTTCAGGTGCATCATGAATCTCTGCAATGCAAAGCTTATATGGGACATGATTTCTGATGTTTATGAAGGTCATCGAACTCGTCAAGATCCCTGGTTCTGTGAATTCAAGGAGTCTCTTAAAACGATGGCTTTCGAACCCGAGCCATCTTCTCCAACCTACTGCCTCATGGCACGTGGTGCCAAGGTAAGCTCACGCGATGCCTATTTCCAAACCTCTAGTGAAGACAACTCTGAATGTGAATCCAAACCTAGCTATAAGACACTTGCTAAAATTGCAACTGAGCAACAAACTGCAATGGAACATATTCAAAAGCTGCTAGACAAAAGCGATGACCTGTTGGACGCGGAAATGAATTGAATTCAGTCCTTAATCGAAGATATTAAAAGTCTTTGCGTTAAGTATGAAGAACTTGAAAGTCGTCATGAAACTCTCTCAACCTCTCATGAGAAGCTTTCCTACGATTATCTTCAAAGGAAGCAAGACCTTGAGAAACTGAGAGTGTCTCATGAAGATCTTCAAAAAGAGAATGATTCACTACTCGCCCAACAGATCAGTTCCGCTTAGGAAGAATTTGTTCCACCATGTTTAAAATATCTTGAGCGTGATAGTGTTGTCTTTGTTGCTGGATGTTCTACTACTTATGATGTTGCAATATCTTCAACTGTTGATGTGGTAACTAACCCCTCTACTTAGAATACCACCACTATTGCTGATGAGAATGCTAGGTTGAAGACATTGCTTGAGACTGGCATGTACAAAAGCCTCAAAGGGCATCAACTTTGTGTGATGTCCTCAAAAACAGATTCTGAACCGAAACCCTAGGAAAGAAGGTGTTGGGTTCGAGAGGAAAATGAACGTTGATGGTTCATACTGGGCGCCCGAGCAGTACCAAAACTACCTGGGTTACTGCTAAGGATCCTTAAGTGGACCCATCTACTTTATCTGGCTTCACTTATGCTAACCCAATAGTCATTGATGAATCCTTTGATGCCAATTATAAAATGTTTAAGAATCAGAATGGTGAAGTGTTTGCCAGGTACATTGGTACTAACTGCAGGAACGAGCCACCCCTGAAGAAGATCTGGGTGCCCAAAAGTTGTCTTGAGAAGCTTCCCATGAATGTCATCATGACACCACCTGGGAAGAAGACAAACCCCAGGCCAAAGGCATCATATGGCCCAAAGGCTTCATACAGACAGAGGACCACTCATGGTCACCCTAACACCAATGTTTTGCAGGAGAACCATTATGAGACTCATGAATATGAGCGTGTTTCCTCTAACCGCTATGTTCACAAAACTAAGAACTTTTCTGCATATTCATATGAGTATTATTCTCCTCCCGCGAAGCTATTTGCTAGGGCTCCCAAGCCAAAATTCTCAGATGCTGCACTTAGACTCATTGCTTCTAAGCCACCCCTGAAGATGTGGGCGGTTAAGAAGAATTAACTTCTCTTATAGGGAAAGGTCTCCAGCCGGAAATCAAAGACTTCTGACGACAATGCTGGAGACCTAAAACATCTTGTGGGACGCAAGATAAAATGCCCCAATGGTCTTACCATGTATTTCATCCCAGGGTTCCTTGACGAGCATCCTATCATGCCTAACCAGAATCTAAACTTTGATAATATGCTTGTTCGATACATGTTTTTGCTTCACAATACTCTTGGTGAAGCCTATCCCGCTAACTGCTCTGTAGGGTACAACTGTAAAAGCCACTGAATGGATCATGGACAACGGCTGCACCAACGACATGACTGGTGATCGAAGTCTTCTCATGGATTCAACCCTACGTCCATCTACTAAGAGCCACATCACATTCGCTGACACTGGTAAAAGCAAGGTATTGGGTCTTGGTAGAGTTGCTATCTCAAAGGATCAGCACATGGATAAAGTGATGCTTGTTGAATCCCTTGGATACAACTTAATGTTTGTGTCAATGCTCTGTGATCTGAACATGATTGTGATATTTGGAAAATATCGTTGTCTTGTGCTAATGGAATCTGACAAATCTCTAGTCTTCGAAGGCTATCAAAGAGGTGATCTGTATGTGGTAGATTTCTCAGCAGGACCACAGCTTACCGTGCGTCTTCTAGCAAAGGCTTTAGAATGCTGGCTATGGCATCAACGGCTAGGACATGCGGGCATGAGGAACTTGCACACTCTCGCGAAGAAGAAGCACATCATTGGCATTGAGGGCGTAAAGTTCAAGAAGGATCATCTATGTGGTGCTTGTGAAACTGGGAAGATGACTAGAGCCAAGCATCCCCGGAAGACAATCATGACTACCTCACGTCCCTTCGAGTTGCTTCACATGGACTTATTTGTCCCTACTCACTACTCTACCCTTACTACCACTGCACATCTCTATGGCTTCGTTTATTGTTGATGATTATTCGAGATACACCTGGGTACACATAATTCTCTATAAGACTGAAGTGCAGGATGTCTTCAGACGCTTCGCAAATCGAGCCATGACGAATTATGGTGTTAAGATCAAGCACATCCGGAGTGACAATGGCACTGAGTTCAAGAACGTTGGCCTAGACACTTATCTTGATACCTTGGGCATCACCCATGAGTTCTTTGCTCCATACACACCTCAGCAGAATGGCATCATGGAGCGCAAGAACAGAACGCCCATTGAGATGGCATGCATGATGCTCGATGAATACAAGACTCCAAGAAAATTCTGGCCCGAAGCCATTGATACCGCATGCCATATCATCAACATAGTTTATCTTCACAAGTTCTTCAAGAAGACATCTTATGAACTTCTGACTGGTAAGAAGCCGAACGTCAGTTACTTCAAAGTCTTTGGTGCTAGGTTCTGGATCGAGGATCCACATCACACTTCTAAATTCGCACCGAAAGCTCATGAAGGTTTTATGCTTGGTTACGGAAAGGATTCGCACACCTACAGAGTCTTCCACCTATTTTCACTATAAAGTGGTTGAAACTGTAGATGTGCGGTTCGATGAGACTAAAGGCTCGAAAAGAGAACACCTGCCAAATGTACTAGATGAAGCTACACCAGGCGAAGCTATCAGGCTAATGGGTACTGGAGAAATCATACCCACCGAGGAACAGGCTGAGGATGAGATCATTATTTTTGCGCCTAATCAACCTGAAGACAATGCCCAGCCTGACGGAAATCCTGAAGATGAAGAAAATAGTCAGTCTGATCAAAATCTTTGTCTAGTTCATCCTCAGGTTGCAAATGAAGTCCAAATTGAGAAGATAATTGATAGCATCAATGCACCTGGTCGTCTCATTCGATCAAGAGCTACACAACTGGCAAACTTCTACGGTCACTTTGCCTTTGTCTCTATATCTGAACCCAAGAAAGTTGAAGAAGCCTTCATGAAACCAGAATGGATTCAAGCTATGCAAGAAGAGCTTCAATAGTTTGAGCTGAATAATGTCTGGGAGCTTGTCAAACGTCCTGATCCTCAAAAGCACAATATCATTGGCACGAAATGGATCTATCGCAACAAGAAAGATGAACTTGGACAAGTTGTCAGAAACAAAGATCGCCTCGTTGCTCAAGGTTACACACAAGTGGATGGAATCGACTTCAATGAAACCTTTGCTCCTGTGGCTAGGCTTGAAGCCATTCACATACTGCTGGCCTATGCTAACCATCACAACATTCTTCTGTACCAAATGGATGTGAAGAGTGCCTTTCTCAACGGCAAAATCAAAGAAGAAGTGTATGTCGCGCAACCGCCTGGTTTTGAAGACCCAAAGCATCCTGATATGGTGTACAAGCTCAACAAGGCACTATATGGCCTCAAACAAGCACCTCGCGCTTGGTATGACACACTCAAAGAGTTCCTGAAGAGCAAAGGCTTCAAACCTGGTTCTCTAGATCCCACTCTCTTCACGAAGACATATGATGGTGAACTATTTGTGTGCCAAATATATGTGGATGACATTATCTTCGGCTGCACTGATAAGAGATACAGTGATGAGCTTGGATACATGATGCAAGAGCAATATCAGATGTCCATGATGGGAGAGCTGAAAATCTTCCTTGGTCTTCAAATCCGTCAACAACGCACTGGCATCTTCATATCACAAGAAAAATATCTCAAAGATTGCCTGAAAAAGTTTGGAATGCAAGACTACAAAGGGTACACGACGCCAATGCCAACCAAAACTCATCTTGGCCCTGAAGACAATGGTAAAGAGTTCGATCAAAAGGTATACCGCTCCATGATTGGTTCTTTACTATACTTATGTGCATCTAGGCCTGATATTATGCCTAGTGTTTGCATGTATGCCTGATTCCAAGCGGCACCAAAGGAATCGCATCACCTTGCTGTGAAGCGAATTCTTCGATATTTGGCTCATACCCCAACACTAGGATTATGGTATCCAAAGGGCTCATTGTTTGATCTAGTTGGATACTCAAATGCTGATTATGCTAGTGACAAAGTTGATCGCAAGTCTACATCAGGCACATGTCACTTTCTTGGATGGTCTCTTGTCTGTTGGTCTTCAAAGAAGCAGAACTGTGTATCTCTCTCCACTATTGAATCTGAATACATTGCTGCTGGATCTTGTTGTGCTCAACTTCTTTGGATGAAGCAAACACTCAAGGATTATGGCATCAACATGAAGAATGTGCCACTCTTCTGCGACAATGAAAGCGCCATCAATATTGCCAAGAATCCAGTTCAGCACTCGAAGACAAAGCACATTGAGATTCGTCATTACTTTCTCAGAGATCATGTCATCAAGGAAGATATTGATATCATTCACGTCAACCCTGAAGAGCAACTGGAAAATATCTTCACAAAACCCTTGGATGAGAAAAGGTTTTGCAAGCTGCGGTGTGAGCTAAATATCTTAGAATCCTCAAATGTCCAGTGAATGGACACACATCCTAACGCTTATGCATGTTGATGACTTAGATGTGCAACACACAAAGTAATGTATTTCTTCAATCAATGAAGACGTACCCTTTGAGTGTGAATACATTAATGTGGAATTTGACTTCAGAGCGCCACGATAATTGTGTGTCGTGTCTAGGTCTAATACTCCCTATACGGTGGGTAACGCCACCACCACACTTTCTTGAAGATTTTCATTTGGCGTCATGATTGCATTATCTTCACATTTGGATTGTATTGAACATTGATTTGTCTTCAAGATCTATATCTTTGCAATGTTGTTTTATCTTCAATACTATATATGTGTTATGTCCTCTACAACATTCACTTATAGCTATGTCTTCGAGTTGCTATTCTTCTAACCTAAGTGAATGTGATCGGACCCTGACCTCATCTGTGCTACTCCCTCAAATTCTTTCTGTCTAGTCATATGCATTATGTTGACACGTGTAGAAATGTCTTCACTGTGTCCTTGTCAGCTGAAGATACAGAGACACACGTTTAAAACTATTTTTAACGCCTTATCTTTTGCCTAAAAACCGGAGAAGCCGGAACGACCACCCGACAATCCAGGCGTGCATGGGAACATGGTTCAACTCCTGATAAGTTGCATGCATGCCACGTGTCCATCAAATGTGAACCGCCAGGGGCACCTGCGTAATTGCGCTGCGCCGCCCTCCTCCTTATAAATACACATCCACGCGGTCATTATCTCCTCTTCCACCTCGCCATCTCGCTCAAACCCTAGTGCCACTGCTAGCTCGTGTCGACGCTGAAGACGAAGCGCTTAGCTGCCGCGACTTCTTCGACGCCATCCTCACGCCGGCCGCGGACCTCGTCTTCTCCACCGCCACCGTAGGTGTCTTCCGTCACCAAGTTAGGGCACGGGAGATTGAACTGCTCGGCATCCGTTCTGCCCCATCTATCAGTTCCTTTGTGGTAAATAAAACTCACTTTTTACCGCTTTTTCGATCCGTCAAATATGTCCACTTCACCCAAAAGTGGTTTCTGCACTTCCAAATTGATGTCTACTACACAACCTTCTTCTTGTAGACGTTGTTGGGCCTGCAAGTGCACAGGTTTGTAGGACAGTAGCAAATTTCCCTCAAGTGGATGACCTAAGGTTTATCAATCCGTAGGAGGCGTAGGATAAAGATGGTCTCTCTCAAACAACCCTGCAACCAAATAACAAAGAGTCTCTTGTGTCCCCAACACACCCAATACAATGGTAAAACGTATATGTGCACTAGTTCGGCGAAGAGATGGTGATACAAGTGCAAAATAGATAGTAGATATAGGTTTTTGTAATCTGAAATAATAAAAACAGCAAGGTAATGAGCGATAAAAGTGAGCGTAAACGGTATTGCAATGGTAGGAAACGAGGCCTAGGGTTCATACTTTCACTAGTGCATGTTCTCTCAACAATAATAACATAGATAGATCATATAACAAGCCCTCAACATGCAACAAAGAGTCACTCCAAAGCCACTAATAACGGAGAACAAACGTAGAGATTATGGTAGGGTATGAAACCACCTCAAAGTTATTCTTTCGGATCAATCTATAAAAGAGTTCGTACTAGAATAACACCTTAAGACACAAATCAACCAAAACCCTAATGTCACCTAGATACTCCATTGTCACCTCAAGTATCCGTGGGCATGATTATACGATATGCGTCACACAATCTCAGATTCATCCAACCAACATAAAAGTACTTCAAAGGGTGCCCCAAAGCTACTACCGGAGAGTCAAGAACGTGTGCCAACCCCTATGCATAGGTTCCCAATGTCATGAAACCCGCAAGTTGATCACCAAAACATACATCAAGTGGCACATGATATCCCATTGTCACCACAGATAATCACGGCAAGACATACATCAAGTGTTCTCATAAAGACTCAATCCAATAAGATAACTTAAAAGGGGAACTCAATTCATCACAAGAGAGTAGAGGGGGGGGAAACATCATAAGATCCAACTACAATAGCAAAGCTCGGGATACAACAAGATCGTGCCATAGAGGAACACGAGAGAGAACACGAGAGAGAGAGAGATCGAACACATAGCTACTGGTACATACCCTCAGCCCCGAGGGTGAACTACTCCCTCCTCGTCATGGATAGCGTCGGGATGATGAAGATGGCCTCCAGTGATGGGACCCCCCTCCGACAGGCTGCTGGAATAGGGTCCCGATTGGTTTTTGGTGGCTACAGAGGCTTGCGGCGGCAGAACTCCCGATCTATCTTCTGTTCTGGAAGTTTTAGGGTACGTAGGTATATATGGGTGCAGGGGGTACGTCGGTGGACCTCCGGGTTGCTCACGAGGTAGGGGGGCGCGCCCAGGGGGCGCGCCCTCCACCCTCGTGGACAGCACGGGACTCCCCTGGCGTGCACTCCAAGCCCATCAGGTTGGTTTCTTTCCAAAATTAACTTCTCCAGTTGATTTCGTTCCGTTTTGACTCCGTCTGATATTCCTTTTCCTTGAAACACTGAAATAGGCATAAAACAACAAATCTGGGTTGGGCCTCCAGTTAATAGGTTAGTCCCAAAAGTAATATAAAAGTGGATAATAAAGCCCAATATTGCCTAAAACAGTAGATAAAGTAGCATGGAGCAATCAAAAATTATATATACATTGGAGACGTATCAAGCATCCCCAAGCTTAATTCCTGCTCGTCCTCGAGTAGGTAAATGATAAAAAAGAATATTTTATGCGGAGTGATACTTTGGCATAATTTCAATGTAAATCTTCTTAATTGTGATATGAATATTCAGATCCGAAAGATTCAAGAAAAAAGTTCATATTGACACAAAAATAATAATACTTCAAGCATACTAATCAAAGCAATCATGTCTTCTCAAGATAACATGGCAAAAGAAAGTTCATCCCTACAAAATCATATAGTTAGGCTATGCTTCATTTTCGTCACACAAAGATGTTCCCAACTTCTATACCCCCGATGACAAGCCAAGCAATTGTTTCATACTTAAATAATCTCAAACTTTTTCAACCTTCACGCAATACATGAGTGTGAGCCATGGACATAGCACTATGGGTGGAATAGAATATGATGATGGGGATTG
This sequence comes from Triticum aestivum, assembly GCF_018294505.1. NCBI lineage: Eukaryota > Viridiplantae > Streptophyta > Magnoliopsida > Poales > Poaceae > Triticum > Triticum aestivum. Next base: position 340,192,524 of record NC_057807.1, on the reverse strand, counting down.
TGTGGAGAAGACAAAAAAGGAGAAAGTCTCACATTGACGATGATAATCAACGGGCTATGGAGATACCCATCAATTGATGTCAACATGAGGAGTAGGGATTGAAGGAAATATGCCCTAGAGGCAATAATAAAGTTATTATTTATTTCCTTATATCATGATAAATGTTTATTATTCATGCTAGAATTGTATTAACCGGAAACATAATACATGTGTGAATACATAGACAAACTTAGTGTCACTAGTATGCCTCTACTTGACTAGCTCGTTTATCAAAGATGGTTATGTTTCCTAGCCATGGACAAAAGAGTTGTCATTTGATTAATGGGATCACATCATTAGGAGAATGATGTGATTGACTTGACCCATTCTGTTAGCTTAGCACTTGATCGTTTAGTATGTTGCTATTGCTTTCTTCATGACTTATACATGTTCCTATAACTATGAGATTATGCAACTCCCGTTTACCGGAGGAACACTTTGGGTGCTACCAAACGTCACAACGTAACTGGGTGATTATAAAGGAGTACTACAGGTGTCTCCAAAGGTACATGTTGGGTTGGCGTATTTCGAGATTAGGTTTTGTCACTCCGATTGTCGGAGAGGTATCTCTGGGCCCTCTCGGTAATGCACATCACTATAAGCCTTGCAAACAATGTAGCTAATGAGTTAGTTACGGAATGATGCATTACATAACGAGTAAAGAGACTTGCCGGTATCGAGATTGAACTAGGTATTAGATACCGACGATCGAATCTCGGGCAAGTAACATGCCGATGACAAAGGGAACAAAGTATGTTGTTATGCGGTTTGACCGATAAAGATCTTCGTAGAATATGTAGGAGCCAATATGGGCATCCAGGTTCCGCTATTGGTTATTGACCAAGAATAGTTCTAGGTCATGTCTACATAATTCTCGAACCCGTAGGGTGCGCACGCTTAAGGTTTCGATGACAGTTATATTATGAGTTTATGAGTTTTGATGTACCGAAGGAGTTCGGAGTCCCGGATGAGATCGGGGACATGAAGAGGAGTCTCAAAATGGTCGAGACATAAAGATCGATATATTGGACGACTATATTCGGAGTTCGGAAAGGTTCCGAGTGATTCGGGTATTTTTCGGAGTACCGGAGAGTTACGGGAATTCGCCGGGGAGTATATGGGCCTTATTGGGCCATACGGGAATAGAGGAGAGAGGTCGAAAGGAAGGAGGCGCGCAGCCCCCCTCTCGTCCGAATTGGACAAGGGGTGCGGCCCCCCTTTCCTTCCTCCTCTCCCCCTCTTTCCCCCCTTCTCCTACTCCAACAAGGAAGGAGGGAGTCCTACTCCCGGTGGGAGTAGGACTCCCCTTGGCGCGCCCCTCCTAGGCCGGCCGCCCCCTCCCCCCTTGCTCCTTTATATACGGGGGCAGGGGGGCACCCCATGACAGACAAGTTGATCTATGGATCGTTCCTTAGCCGTGTGCGGTGCCCCCCTCCACCATATTCCACCTCGGTCATATCGTCACGGAGTTTAGGTGAAGCCCTGCGCCGGTAGAGCATCATCATCGTCACCACGCCGTCGTGCTGACGGAACTCATCCCCGAAGCTTTGCTGGATCGGAGCCCGGGGATCGTCATCGAGCTGAACGTGTGCTGAACTCGGAGGTGCCGTACGTTCGGTACTTGGATCGGTCGGATCGTGAAGACATACGACTACATCAACTGCGTTGTCATAACGTTTCCGCTTACGGTCTACGAGGGTACGTGGACAACACTGTCCCCTCTCGGTGCTATGCCATCACCATGATCTTGCGTGTACATAGGAAATTTTTGAAATTACTACGTTCCCCAACAGTGGCATCCGAGCCTAGGTTTTATGCGTTGATGTTATATGCACGAGTAGAACACAAGTGAGTTGTGGGCGATACAAGTCATACTGGTTACCAGCATGTCATACTTTGGTTCAGTGGTATTGTGAGATGAAGCGGCCTGGAGCGACATTACGCGTACGCTTACGCGAGACTAGTTTCACCGTTACGAGCACTTGTGCTTAAAGGTGGCTGGCGGTTGTCTGTCTCTCTCACTTTAGCTGAATCGAGTGTGGCTACACCCGGTCCTTGCGAAGGTTAAAACAACACCAACTTGACGAACTATCGTTGTGGTTTTGATGCGTAGGTAAGAACGGTTCTTGCTCAGCCCGTAGCAGCCACGTAAAACTTGCAACAACAAAGTAGAGGACGTCTAACTTGTTTTTGCAGGGCATGTTGTGATGTGATATGGTCAAGACGTGATGAGATATAAGTTGTTGTATGAGATGATCATGTTTTGTTGAAGTTATCGGCAACTGGCAGAAGCCCTATGGTTGTCTCTTTGTTGCATAAGATGCAAGTGCCAAATAATTGCTTTACTTTATCGCTATGCGATAGCAATAGTTGCAAGAGCAATAGTTGGCGAGACGACCATGTAATGACACATTGATATAGATCAAGATGATGAAGATCATGGTGTCGTGCCGGTAACGATAGAGATCATGACAGTACTTTGGAGATGGAGATCAAAGGCGCAAGATGATCATGGCCATATCATGTCACATATTTTGATTGCATATGATGTTTATCTGTTATACATCTTATTCTGTTTTGTTTGACGGTAGAATTATAAGATGATCTCTCACTAATTATCAAGAAGTGTTCTCCCTGAGTATGCACCGTTGCGAAAGTTCTTCATGCTGAGACACCACGTGATGATCGGGTGTGATAGGCTCTACGTTCAAATACAACGGGTGCAAAACAGTTGCGCACGCGGAATACTCAGGTTAAACTTGACGAGCCTAGCATATACAGATATGGCCTCGGAACACGGAGACCGAAAGGTCAAGCGTGAATCATATAGTAGATATGATCAACATAGTGATGTTCACCGTTGAAACTACTCCATCTCACGTGATGATCGGACATGGTGTAGTTGATATGGATCACGTAATCACTTAGAGGATTAGAGGGATGTCTTTCTAAGTGGGAGTTCTTAAGTAATATGATTAATTGAACTTTAATTTATCATGAACTTAGTCCTGGTAGTATTTTGCAAATTATGTTGTAGATCAATAGCTTGCGTTGTTGCTTTCATATGTTTATTTTTATATGTTCCTAGAGAAAATTGTGTTGAAAGATGTTAGTAGCAATGATGCGGATTGGATCCGTGATCTGAGGTTTATCCTCATTGCTGCACAGAAGAATTATGTCCTTAATGCACCGCTAGGTGACAGACCTATTGCAGGAGCAGATGCAGACGTTATGAACGTTTGGCTAGCTCAATATGATGACTACTTGATAGTTTTGTGCACCATGCTTTATGGCTTAGAATCAGGACTTCAAAAACGTTTTGAACGTCATGGACCATATGAGATGTTCCAGGAGTTGAAGTTAATATTTCAAGCAAATACCCGAGTTGAGAGATATGAAGTCTCCAACAAGTTCTATAGCTAAAAGATGGAGGAGAATCGCTCAACTAGTGAGCATGTGCTCAGATTGTCTGGGTACTACAATCGCTTGAATCAAGTGGGAGTTAATCTTCCAGATAAGATAGTGATTGACAGAATTCTCTAGTCACCACCACCAAGTTAGTAGAACTTCGTGATGAACTATAATGCAAGGGATGACGAAAATGATTCCCAAGCTCTTCGTGATGCTGAAATCGACGAAGGTAGAAATCAAGAAAGAGCATCAAGTGTTGATGATTGACAAGACCACTAGTTTCAAGAAAAAGGGCAAAGGGAAAGAAAGGGAACTTCAAGCAGAATGGCAAGCAAGTTGTCACTCCCGCGAAGAAGCCCAAAGATGGACCAAAGCCTGAAACTGAGTGATTATACTGCAAAGGAAATGGTCACTAGAAGCGGAAATGCCTTGAATATTTGGTGGATAAGAAGGATGGAAAAGTGAACAAGGGTATATTTGATATACATGTTATTGATATGTACCTTACTAGTGTTTATAGTAACCCCTGAGTATTTGATACTTGTTCGGTTGCTAAGATTAGTAACTCGAAACAGGAGTTATAGAATAAACATAAACTAGTTGAGGGTGAAGTGACGATGTGTGTTGGAAGTGGTTCCAAGATTGATATGATCATCATCGCACACTCCCTATACTTTCGGGATTAGTGTTGAACCTAAATAAATGTTATTTGGTGTTTGTGTTGAGAATGAATATGATTTGATCATGTTTATTGCAATATGGTTATTCTTAAAATCAGAGAATAATTATTGTTCTGTTTAAATGAATAAAACCTTTGATGGTCATACACCCAATGAAAATAGTTTGTTGGATCTCGATCGTAGTGATACACATATTCATAAAATTGATGCCAAAAGATGCAAAGTTGATAATGATAGTGCAACTTATTTGTGGCACTGCCGTTTGGGTCATATCGGTGTAAAGCGCATGAAGAAACTCCATAAAGATGGATTTTCAGAATCACTTGGTTATGAATCATTTGATGCTTGCGAACCATGCCTTTTGGGCAAGATGACTAAAACTCCGTTCTTCGGAACAATGGAACGAGCTACTGACTTGTTGGAAATAATACATACCGATGTATGTGATCCAATGAGTGTTGATGCTCGTGGCAAGTATCGTTATTTTCTGACCTTCACAAGATGATTTGAGCAGATATGGGTATATCTACTTGATGAAACATTAGTCTGAAATAGTTGAAAGGTTCAAAGAATTTCAGAGTGAAGTGGAAAAATCATCGTAACAAGAAAATAAAGTTTCTGTGATCTGATCACGGAAACGAATATTTGAGTTACGAGTTTGGTCTTCAATTAAAACAATGTGGAATAGTTTCACAAACTCACGCCACCTGGAACACCACAACATTATGGTGTGTCCGAACATCGTAACCGCACTTTATTGGATATGGTGCGATCTATGATGTCTCTTATCGGTTTTACCACTATCATTTTGGGGTTATGCATTAAAGACAACTGCATTCACTTTAAATAGGGCACCATCGAAATCCGTTGAGACGACGCCTTATGAACTGTGGTTTGGCAAGAAACCAAAGTTGTCATTTCTTAAAGTTTGGAGTTGCGATCCTTATATGAAAAAGTTTTTTCAACCTGATAAGCTCGAACCCAAATCGGAGAAGTGTGTCTTCATAGAATACCTAAAGGAAACTATTGGGTACACCTTCTATCACAGATCCGAAGGCAAGTTATTCGTTGCTAAGATGGATCCTTTCTAGAGAAGGAGTTTCTCTCGAAAGAAGTGAGTGGGAGGAAAGTAGAACTTGATGAGGTAATTGTACCTTCTCGCAAATTGGAAAGTTGTTCATCACAGAAGTCAGTTCCAGTGATTCCTACACCAATTAGTGAGGAAGTTAATGATGATGATCATGAAACTTCAGATCAAGTTGCTACCGACCCTCGTAGGTCTTCCAGAGTACGGTTTGCACCAGAGTGGTACAGTAATCCTATTCCGGAAATCATGTTGCTAGACCATGATGAACCTACGAACTATGAGGAAGCGATGATGAGCCCAGATTCCGCAAAATGGCTTGAGGCCATGAAATCTGAGATGGGATCCATGTATGAGAACAAAGTGTGGACTTTGGTGGAGTTGCCCAATGATCGGCAAGCCATATTGTATAAATGGATCTTCAAGAGGAAGATAGATGCTGATAGTAGTGTTACTATCTACAAAGCTAGAATTGTCGCAAACGGTTTTCGACAAGTTCAAGGTGTTAACTATGATGAGAGTTTTTCACTCGTATCTATGCTTGAGTCTGTCTGAATCATGTTAGCAATTGCCGCATTTTATGAAATCTGGCAAATGGATAAACAAAACTGCATTCCTTAATGGTTTTCTTAAAGAAGAGTTGTGTATGATGCAACCAGAAGGTTTTGTCAATCCTAAAGGTGCTAACAAATTGTGCAGGCTCCAGCGATCCATCTATGGACTGGTGCAAGCATCTCGGAGTTGGAATATACGCTTTGATGAGTTGATCAAATCATATGGTTTTATACAGACTTTTGAAGAAGCCTGTATTTACAAGAAAGTGAGTGGGAGCTCTGTAGCATTTCTGATATTATATATGGATGACATATTGTTAATTGGAAATGATATGGAAATTCTGGATATCATGAAAGTATACTTGAATAAGAGTTTTTAAAAGCAAGACCTCGATGAAGCTGCTTACACATTAAGCATCAAGATCTATATAGATAGATCAAGACGCTTAATAAGATTTTTCAATGAGTACATACCTTGATAAATTTTTGAAATAGTTCAAAATGGAAAAGTCAAAGAAGGAGTTCTTGCCTGTGTTACAAGGTGTGAAGTTGAGTAAGACTCAAGATCCGACCATTGCAGAAAATAGAAAAAGAACGAAAAGTCATTCCCTATGCATTCAGTCATAGGTTCTATAAAAGTATGCCATGCTATGGACCAGACCTATTGTATACTCTGCCCTGTTTTGGCAAGGAAGTACAATAGTGATCTAATAGTAGATCACTGGACAGCGGTCAAGAATATCCTTAGTGAGGACTAAGGAGATGTTTCTCGATTATGGAGGTGATAAAAGAGCTCGTCGTAAAAGTTACATCGGTGCAAACTTTTACACTGATCCAGATGACTCTAAGTCACAATCTGGATACATATTGAAAGTGGGAGCAATTAGCTAGAGTAGCTCCATGCAGAGCATTGTAGACATAGAATATTTGCAAAATACATACGGCTCTGCATGTGACAGACCCGTTGACTAAACTTCTCTCACGAGCAAAACATGATCATACCTTAGTACTCTTTGGGTGTTAATCACATAGCGATGTGAACTAGATTATTGACTCTAGTAAACCCTTTGGGTGTTGATCACATGACGATGTGAACTATGGGTGTTAATCATATACAGATATGAATATTGGTGTTAAATCACATGATGATGTGAACTAGATTATTGACTCTAGTGCAAGTGGGAGACTGAAGGAAATATGCCCTAGAAGCAATAATAAAGTTATTATTTATTTCCGTATATCATGATAAATGTTTATTATTCATGCTAGAATTGTATTAACCGGAAACATAATACATGTGTGAATACATAGAAAAACTTAGTGTCACTAGTATGCCTCTACTTGACTAGCTCGTTTGTCAAAGATGGTTATGTTTCCTAGCCATGGACAAAAGAGTTGTCATTTGATTAACGGGATCACATCATTAGGAGAATGATGTGATTGACTTGACCCATTCTGTTAGCTTAGCACTTGATCGTTAGTATGTTGCTATTGCTTTCTTCATGACTTATACATGTTCCTATAACTATGAGATTATGCAACTCCCATTTACCGGAGGAACACTTTGGGTGCTACCAAACGTCACAACGTAACTGGGTGATTATAAAGGAGTACTACAGGTGTCTCCAAAGGTACATGTTGGGTTGGCGTATTTCGAGATTAGGTTTTGTCACTCCGATTGTCGGAGAGGTATCTCTGGGCCCTCTCGGTAATGCACATCACTATAAGCCTTGCAAGCAATGTAGCTAATGAGTTAGTTACGGAATGATGCATTACATAACGAGTAAAGAGACTTGCCAGTAACGAGATTGAACTAGGTATTAGATACCGACGATCGAATCTCGGGCAAGTAACATGCCGATGACAAAGGGAACAAAGTCTGTTGTTATGCGATTTGACCGATAAAGATCTTCGTAGAATATGTAGGAGCCAATATGGGCATCCAGGTTCCGCTATTGGTTATTGACCAAGAATAGTTCTAGGTCATGTCTACATAGTTCTCGAACCCGTAGGGTCCGCACGCTTAAGGTTTCGATGATAGTTATATTATGAGTTTATGAGTTTTGATATACCAAAGGAGTTCGGAGTCCCGGATGAGATCGGGGACATGACGAGGAGTCTCTAAATGGTCGAGACGTAAAGATCGATATATTGGACGGCTATATTCGGATTTCGGAAAGGTTCCGAGTGATTCGGGTATTTTTCGGAGTACCAGAGAGTTACGGGAATTCGCCGGGGAGTATATGGGCCTTATTGGGCCATACAGGAATAGAGGAGAGAGGCCGAAAGGAAGGAGGCGCGCAGCCCCCCTCTGGTCCGAATTGGACAAGGGGTGCGGCCCCCCTTTCCTTCCTCCTCTCCCCCTCTTTCCCCCCTTCTCCTACTCCAACAAGGAAGGAGGGAGTCCTACTCCCGGTGGGAGTAGGACTCCCCTTGGCGCGCCCTTCCTAGGCCGGCCGCCCCCTCCCCCCTTGCTCCTTTATATACGGGGGTAGGGGGGCACCCCATGACAGACAAGTTGATCTATGGATCGTTCCTTAGCCGTGTGCGGTGCCCCCCTCCATCATATTCCACCTTGGCATATTGTCGCGGAGTTTAGGCGAAGCCCTGCGCCGGTAGAGCATCATCATCGTCACCACGCCGTCGTGCTGACGGAACTCATCCCCGAAGCTTTGCTGGATCGGAGCCCGGGGATCGTCATCGAGCTGAACGTGTGCTGAACTCGGAGGTGCCGTATGTTCGGTACTTGGATCGGTCGGATCGTGAAGACGTACGACTACATCAACCGCGTTGTCATAACGTTTCCGCTTACGGTCTACGAGGGTACGTGGACAACACTCTCCCCTCTCGTTGCTATGCCATCACCATGATCTTGCGTGTACGTAGGGAATTTTTGAAATTACTACGTTCCCCAACAGGGATTGCCATGCAACGGATGCACTAGAGCTATGAATTCTCAACAAAAGAAAACTAGTGGGTGTGCATCCAACTTGCTTGCTCACGAAGACCTAGGGCATTTGAGGAAGCCCATCGTAGGAATATACAAGCCAAGTTCTATAATGAAAAATTCCCACTAGTATATGAAAGTGATAACACATGAGACTCTCTACATGAAAAGCATGGTGCTTCTTTGAAGCACAATATATGAGAGTCACTATATGAAGAACAAGGTGCTACTTTGAAGCACAAGTGTGGAAAAAGAGATAGTAGCATTGCCCTTTTTTTCCTTTTTTGGGCCTTTCTTTTTTTTGGCCTTTCTCTTTTTTTTTATTTGGGCAATGCTCTAATAATGATGATCATCACACTTCTATTGATTACAACACAAGGATTACAACTCGAAACTTAGTACAAGATATGACTCTATATGAATGCCTCTGACGGTGTACCGGGATGGTGCAATGAATCAAGAGTGACATGTATGAAAAATAATGCATGGTGGCTTTGCCACAAATACGATGTCAACTACAAGATCATGCAATGGCAATATGACAAAAGTAATGCATGTCATGATGATGGTGGTGGAAGTTGCATGGCAATATATCTCGGAATGGCTATGGAAATGCCATAATAGGTAGGTATGGTGGCTGTTTTGAGGAAGATATAAGGAGGTTTATGTGTGATAGAGCATATCGTATCACGGGGTTTGGATGCACCGGCGAAGTTTGCACCAACTCTCAAGGTGAGAAAGGGCAATGCACGGCACCGAAGAGGCTAGCAATGGCGGAAAGGTGAGAGTGCGTATAATCCATGGACTCAACATTAATCAAAAGAACTCATATACTTATTGCAAAAATTTAGAAGTCATCAAAAATTCAAGTACTACGCGCATGCTTCTAGGGGGATAGATTGGTAGGAAAAGACCATCGCTCGTCCCCGACCGCCACTCATAAGGATGCACAAGCCAGGTACACTTCATGTTTCAAATTTGTTACATAACTTTAACCATACGTGCATGCTACGGGATTTGCAAACTTCAACACAAGTATTTCTCAAATTCATAATCACCCAACTAGCACGACTTTGATATTATCACCTCCATATCTCAAAACAATTATCAAGCATCAAACTTATCTTAGTATTCAATTCACTCAAAAGAAAGTTTCACATATCTTGAATACCAAGTATATTAACATTAAGCAAATTATCATGCTATTAACGACTCTCAAAATAATCTAAGTGAAGCATGAGAGATCAATAGTTTCTTTAAAACAAATCCACCACCGTGCTCTAAAAGATATAAGTGAAGCACCAGAGCAAAAATTATCACGCTCAAAAGATATAAGTGAAGCACTATGAGCAAAACTATCAAGCTCAAAAGATATAAATGAAGCACATAGAGTATTCTAACAAATTCCAAATCATGTATGTGTGACGCCCGGATAACCAAGCTACAGTAACCCTCTACTAACGATGCCACGTCACCTCCATTTTGGTTACTAATCTCGCGTTAGTTCGAAACCATTTCAAATCCAAATTCAAAATCAAACAAATAATAAAAGTTTTCCAATCTTAAAACTAAAACATTTGGAGAGAGCCAAATAATGCATAAGTAATATTGATGAAGAAACCAACCTCTTCGAAAGTGTTTGATTGTCCTAAAGTAAATAAAATAGTAGCAAAACAATTAATCAAATGCTTTTTACAATTAATAAATTATTAAACTATTCTATCTAGTTGCCCAAACTTATGTTGCCGTAGTATAATTATTAGACTAAATTAGGGACTACTTTTATGAGACATAAATCTAAAATAAAAGTGAAACTAAAAGTAACAGAAAAATAAATAAAAGAATAAAAATAAAAGAAAAAAAACAAATACAAAAAAAGATAAAAGGAGAAAACCCCCTCCCACTCGGCTTCGGCCCAGCAGGCCACCAGCCCAACTGGGCAAAGGCCCAGCCGGCCACCCCACTCCCCCTAACCCCCTGGCGACCGAAACCCTAACCCACTCGCTCCCACTCCCCTCCCCACGTCGCCACTCCCTCTCCCCCTCCCGATCCGATCTGGATCGGGGATGAAACCCCCACGTTCCCCATGACCCCCTCGCCCTCTTGCTCGATCTGGATCGAGCATGACGCCCGCCCCTGACGCGTCCCTGGCGCCATCACACTCGCCCCCGACGCTGCCGCCCGGTGCCGCCCGGCCCCGTCGCCGGACCTCGCCGAACGCCTCATCCTCGCCGCCCCCTCCCGGCCTTCTTCCTCACCCTCCGGCACCGCGCCCGTCGTCCCCGAGCCCGGCACGACCTCGACACCGCTGGACCCCGCCGTCGTCGGAGCTGCCTTGCGGAGCGGCCCTGCTGACCTCCTCTTCGACTCCTCGTCGCCGGACCTCCTCCTATACGTCGCCGTCATCCCCGTCCTCCTCCCCAAAGGCTCCACCGAGCCTCGCCGACCCTCTTCTCTACAACGCCGGTGAGGCCACGACCTCCCTCTCCTCTTCTTCCCCTCTCTGTTGAACGTCACCGTGCCCGCACCCCGTTTGCCCCTGCTCGACCCAGCGCGCGCCCACGTGCCCCCGCGCGCATGACCCGCGCCATCCAGCCGTAGCCACGGCACCCGTCGCCCCCTGCTACCTGCTCCCACCGCCGTCTCTGCCCTACGGCTCCTGGCCGCGTCCGCCCGGGGCCCCGTCATCGTCCGGCGCCTCATCCCACTCCCGCTACGGCCGCCGTCCGCTGCGGCGGCCTTCTCAGCCAACCGCACCGCCCTGCTCCGGTCGTCGGAGCCAGGCCGCACGCCCGCTGCCCCGCGGCGCCTCGTCGGGCTGGCGCTCGTCGCCCGACCCACCCGGCGATCGTAACCGTGCGCCTGCTTAGGCACTTAGGCCAATGACATGTGGGGTCCCACACCCCACGCCCCAGAACGTTTTAAAAAAAGGAATTAAAAATAATAATAAATAGAAATATCAATCAATTAGTTAACTTAATTAATTCTATTTAAATTAACTAATTAAGATTAATTAACCTAATAACTAGTTAACCTAATTAACTACTGTTAATTAGCTGAACAGTCCCTGACAGGTGGGTTCTACACGTCAGTTTGACCCAGTCAACGTCCTGTTGACTGCTGACATCATGATGACACCAGCATACACTATTCTGGATAATGTTGGATTAAATCAATTAAATAAATTCTAAAAATGATGTAAAACTTTAGAAAATCATATAAAATAAACTGTAGCTCGGATGGGAAAACTTTGTACATGTAAGTTGCTTAGAACGGCGTGACGAATCCGAATACGCAGCCCGTTCATCCACCACACATCCCTAGCATAGCAAACACGCAACTTTATTCCTCCGGTTCATCTGTCTGAAAACGCAAAACACCGGGATACTTTCCCGGATGTTTCCCCCTTTCACCGGTATCACCTACTACCGCGTTAGGGCACACCTAGCACCGCTCCTTGTCATGTATTGCATCGTCATGCTTATGTTTGCATTATAATTATTGTTTCTTCCCCCCTCTTCTCTCCGGTAGACTATGAGACCATATGACAACTAGAACTAGATACTTAATAAAATACACCCAGACAAGTTCCACAGACAACCCGGTGATCGCTTTTCCACAGGGCGACGAGGGGAGGATCGCCGAGTAGGATTATGCTATGCGATGGTACTTGGAGGACTTCAATATACTCTTTCTACATGCTGCAAGTCGGAGGCTCCCAGAAGCGTAGTCTTCGATAGGACTAGCTATCCCCCTCTTATTCTGGCATTCTGCAGTTCAGTCCACCGATATTGCCTCTTTACACATATACCCATGCATATGTAGTGTAGCTCCTTGCTTGCGAGTACTTTGGATGAGTACTCACGGTTGCTTTTCTCCCTCTTTTCCCCCTTTCCCTTCTACCTGGTTGTCGCAACCAGATACTGGAGCCCAGGAGCCAGATGCCACCGTCGACGACGACTCTTACTACACTGGAGGTGCCTACTACTACATGCAGGCCGTTGACGACGACCAGGAGTAGTTTAGGAGGATCCCAGGTAGGAGGCCTGCACCTCTTTCAATCTGTATCCCAGTTTGTGCTAGTCTTCTTAAGGCAAACTTGTTTAACTTATGTCTGTACTCAGATATTGTTGCTTCCGCTAACTCATTTATGTCGAGCACTTGTATTCGAGCCCTCGAGGCCCCTGGCTTGTAATATGATGCTTGTATGACTTATTTTACTTTTAGAGTTGTGTTGCGATATCTTCCCATGAGTCCCTGATCTTGATAGTACATGTTTGCGTGCATGATTAGTGTACGATTGAATCGGGGGCGTCACAAGTTGGTATCAAAGCCGACTGCCTGTAGGAATCCCCCTTCCACACTCCTTGGTCGAAGTTGAGTCTAGTCGATGAAAATTGTTTTACTAACATGGCTGTGTGGCCCATGGGCCCACGTCGCCATTGGGTGGTATTAGGATCTTTTACTCCTCGATCTTTACTCTGGGACTCTGAGCTCTCTTCTATTTGGGTTAAATGATTTTCTAAAAATCTAACTTTAGGTTCTCGAAAACACTTTCTCCTGGAGAGCCCCTTACAATCCAGATGATCGCCTGCTTTATCAGAAGACTCCGAAGATACTCTCCGATGTTCGACCGAGAACTTGTGCTCATCGCTTTTGCAATCCCCCTTCCACCGTCAACCCTTATGGATAACTACATGCACTTTACATTCATCCCCAGTTGGTCTTGTTATTACAAGATACCATGTAATACTCGTCATTGTTCCAAGAATCCCTTGTGCCACTGCCTTGCGGTTCCTTGCCGCAAAAATATCCCTACAATTTTTTTCACACTTATCGAGGAACCATTCATTACTAGTTGTTCATAGGATTCACTAGATGCATTGAAATACTACCCGATCTTCCGGTACTCCTTTGCCAACTATTGCTCTGCAAATACTTGTCTTCTTGCAGTCTGGACAATTCCATTTGTCTAGGAATAACCATTAAAATCCTTGTGATTGACATTCTGATCCTGATGATTCAACATGTGTGTGAATGCACACAATCATCAGTTATTCCCTGGAAATTTCCTTCCGACTCGGACATCATTTTAAACGTGAGCTGGTTCTCAAGCAATCCAATTGCCGTCGATGGTACCCTAAGCCTACTCAACTTATCCATCCTTAATCAGAGTTTTTGCCTCTGAGCCCTTGATTTGGAAATTATGATTCTTTGCCTTTGAGCTTTGAGTTAGTCAGTTGTTTCTATAATCTAAGGCCCTTGCCTTGATTCTTCCTTTGATTGTGTGCCGATGCTCACATCAGCTCCATTGTGGACCGTCAGATCCTTTGTTGAATTATCAATCTGACAGTGTCCTTTGTATACAAAAACCTCGAGAAGTTCTTTCCCTGATACATAATGCCATCGGTAAATTCTATTCACTGATATGGCCAACGACGCTCTGCTTTCGAGCTTGAGTTATTTATTTCTGAACTTTGTAGTATATGTTCCTAAGATACCCGATGGGTTGGACCAATGCCTTCCCTACTCTATGCAAACCCGAGAGTTTTCATGAGTCATATTCTTCTGGTGATTTACCAGATAAAATTTCAATACTACAACTCCATCGAAAATGAGAAGTGAATGATAGGTTATGCATTGGAGAAGTGGGAGTCGACCTTGAACTTTGTGTTCATGCCCATGGAAACGATGTAGATCGTATCATTAAAGCTTCTCTTCAAATAAATATTTCATTGGTATAAGTTTATGTTATATCTGGGATCTGGCATTTTGCAATCGTTGTTCCGGCCATGTTCTCCTTTTAAATACCATTTCTCAGACAAGTTGAAGTACTTGTCTTCTGCAGATCATTGCACCTGTCCAACCTTTACTTTGATCTACCGTCGAGTATTACACTCCGGTATCTCAAGAATACCCCAGAACTACTTAACTTCTTATGAGTTCTTCATCAACTATTATTCTCGCCGATTCCATTTTTCCAACGGGTTCTGAGTTGTTAGAACCACTCAAGGACACCGACAATTGAATCGAGTCTGCAGTGCGATTCAACGACTCTTAGTAATCTTCATTGCTTACGAGTTTGTACTCGATCATGTCATTCCCAGCTGATTGACTACATCATCATCGTCAGGCTGACTGCTTGACCGTTCTACCTATGTCCTTCATCCTCGGGACACAATCCCGACAGTGCTCTAAGCTTACATTGAAGTTTGACCATCATATTGTTTGTCTTGAGAGACAACTCTAAATTCTGAGATGGCATCTTATCTATAGTTATAATAGCCTTTTTCTTCACCATTCCCTTGGCTTGATGTCGTCGCCGAGCGATTGCATCTTCATGGAGACTCTCGACAAAATTCGTTGTGATCATCATCAACATTTTAACTCCTTCCAAGATATCTATCGAATTCTTGATGAGAAATACCACCCTTTGCTCTTGATGATTTGTGTTATCATCGACCACTTTATTGCCTTTCGTGCAACACAAACTTGTTCCTGCTTTGTGTTATACCTTGAGATCCTTGCTATCCAGCAATTGTTCTTCTTTACCTTGGAGTATTACCATTTTTATGTCAAGAATGTTGTGGGGATTGCTCCACCTCTTAGAAATTCTCGGTATGGTGGTACTTCTCACCATGACCATTCTTCCTTGGTCCCCGTGTTGTTTTTAACCAGGATACCAATATGCTAACGATATTGCTTGAGTTATGTACTTCTAGCAATCCTATTGCTTTGAAGTTAACGATCGATAGTTCGTTCTTAGACTGTTGGTTATTGAATCGTCACTCTAACATTGATCTTGCTGCCTAAGGTCATATTTCGGGCACACCTTTCAACTAATGATTGATTGTGTATGTTTTCCTCGAGCATACAACATTATATCATTTGAATTGACAAGTGTCATATTCTTGTTCACATTATTGTGGAAATCCATCCGTTTGGAATTCTTGATGAATTGTCGTTGAGCCCATCAGCCACCTCCTCATCCTCTCCTTGGTTTAATGATGAACTATTGCTTCAAGAACCCGCTCCCATAGTTCATTTCCCGAGAATCTTGTAATGTCATTTCATCAATTTGTGTTGCACCTTTTCTTCTCGGACATCCTGAGTCTGAGGAATCATGACAACAATCGAATCTGAATGTCGGTCAGATATGATGGTTGGGACAACTTTCCAGGAGTTATGATGTTGGTCCTTTGATGACCCCGTAATATGTTGTCATGCCTAGCACCCTGGCTGGATGACCTATCAGTATAATTTCTTTTTGCAAGGATAACCTTTCTTCCTCGAGGAAATTGTAAGACTTATTCTATAAGTTGTTCCTGATGGATCCTTTTTGTTTCTAAAGTCTGATCTTCACCTGTTGACCATGTCAATGCTATCTCAAAGCATGTCTGTGCTACTCCGATCATCAATAAGAGCATTTGAAGCACAATGCTAAATTCTCTTTATCCATTATCCAAACACCGTTGTATGGGTAATGTCATGAGATTTCTCTCCTCTTTCCTAAAGGGTTTTCTACGTTATATCCTGTCATGGATATCATGCTCTGTTTGTCCTTTGGAAGGATATACCCCCTGAAATTTGTGTTTAAACACATTTTCCTTTCCATTGTTCTGTTTAATATGAAGATCACCTTTTCCTTTCCATTGTTTTGTTTAACCTTTCTCGTGATCTATTTGATCTAAGCAGTAATGTTCTTCTGCTTATGTAAACACCTTGGTGTACAACCGTGTCAGTAAGACCCTGTTGGTTTTGTTGATAGCATTCCGGTAACCACCAATGGACGAGAACTTTGCCTATTGGTCTGCCTCATTCAACGAGCTGGAAAATGGTTCTCTTCGTCCCTCCCCCTTGGTACCGACATGATTGCCGACATAATCGACATGCTACCCTCTGACCTGCCTTGCTATCATGACCATGCAAGACGTCACCACTACTACTTTTATCCCACATGGTGGGCCCATAACCCATAGTTACACAGGATCGAAACCTGACTCTCATGTATGCCCTTGTTTCCCAAGTTATTCCTCACGCTTGGCTTCGTATGCAGATCATGAGCCACCTTCCTAGAGATCATCAATTCTGGTATCTGATACGATATGTAATCCGTTGCTTTGAACCTCTGTCACGCCCTAATTCAGACATCGAACGATTGCCTGCCTGCTCGAAACTTCCCATGATACCTCCTTACTTTGCTCTTGATATTTTCTTATGTTTCAATTCGAGAGTTACTTTCCGCCACCTTCCCGATGCCATCGACCCGATAGTCAACCTTGCAGAGGTCTATTCTCCCAGAATACACACCCTTTATTCTTCCGTAAGTACGATGGAGTTTCCGAAGAAAGGATGCCGACTTGATCATGATGACCTGAAGCAGAGAAATGAAGACATCAGCGTAATGGATTGATCTCTTCGAGAAGAGCAACCAAGACCAAGAACACTCGCTAGAATTTCATGTCCCGAAGCTTACCCCTTTACTCCGCCTCTTAAATCTCGGGACGAGATTTCTTGTAGTAGAGGAGAATTGTGACGCCCGGATAATCAAGCTACAGTAACCCTCTACTAACGATGCCACGTCACCTCCATTTCGGTTACTAATCTCGCGTTAGTTCGAAACCGTTTCAAATCCAAATTCAAAATCAAACAAATAATAAAAGTTTTCCAATCTTAAAACTAAAATGTTTGGAGAGAGCCAAATAATGCATAAGTAATATTGATGAAGAAACCAACCTCTTCGAAAGTGTTTGATTGTCCTAAAGTAAATCAAATAGTAGCAAAACAATTAATCAAATGCTTTTTACAATTAATAAATTATTAAACTATTCTATCTAGTTTCCCAAACTTACGTGGCCGTAGTATAATTATTAGACTAAAAACAAATACAAAAAAAAGATAAAAGGAGAAAACTCCCTCCCACTGGGCTTGGGCCCAGCAGGCCACCAGCCCAACTGGGCAAAGGCCCAGCCGGCCACCCCACTCCCCATAACCCCCTGGCGACCGAAACCCTAACCCACTCGCTCCCACTCCCCTCCCCACGTCGCCACTCCCTCTCCCCCTCTCGATCCGATCTGGATCGGGGATGAAACCCCCACGTTCCCCATGACCCCCTCGCCCTCTTGCTCGATCTGGATCAAGCGTGACGCCCGCCCCTGACGCGTCCCTGGCGCCATCGCACTCGCCCCTGATGCAGCCGCCCGGCCCCGTCGCCGGACCTCGCCGAACGCCTCGTCCTCACCGCCCCCTCCCGGCCTTCTTCCTCGCCCTCCGGCACCGCGCCCGTCTTCCCCGAGCCCCGGCACGACCTCGACGCCGCTGGACCCCGCCGTCGTCGGAGCTGCCTCGCGGAGCGGCCCCGCCGACCTCCTCTTCGACTCCTCCTCGCCGGACCTCCTCCTCTACGTTGCCGTCATCCCCATCCTCCTCCCCAAAGGCTCCATCGAGCCTCGCCGACCCTCTTCTCTGCAACGCCGGTGAGGCCACGACCTCCCTCTCCTCTTCTCCCCCTCTCTGTTGCACGTCACCGTGCCCGCACCCCGTTCGCCCCTGCTCGACCCAGCGCGCGCCCACGCGCTCCCGCACGCCCCCGCGCGCGCGACCTGCGCCATCCAGCCGTAGCCACGGCGCCCGTCGCCCCCTGCTGCCTGCTCCCACCGCCGTCTCTGCCCTGCGGCTCCTGGCCGCGTCTGCCTGGGGAGAATTGAAAACATCCCAACGTATCTTTCACTAATTAAGTAGTAGTGAGGCGTCGGTACGTCAGCTGGAGAAGAATGCTTGCTTTTCGTATCACTGGTGTAGTGATTGACACGTTAGCGCATCCGTTTTCTTGCTTGACTTTTATACGATTTTCTGAAGTGATCTGTCCAACTAAGTAGAAAAGGACACTAGAGTGTGGCTACACGTGGTATAGGGCTGCTCGTCCCCTCATCCCACTCCCGCTACGTCCGTCGTCCGCTGCGGCGGCCCTCTCAGCCAACCGCGCCGCCCTGCTCCGTTCGTCGGAGCCAGGCCGCACGCCCGCTGCCCCGCGGCGCCTCATCAGGCTGGCGCTCGTCGCCCGACCCACCCGGCGCCCGTAACCTTGTGCCCGCTTAGGCACTTGGGCCAATGACATGTGGGGTCCCACACCCCACGCCCCATAACGTTTAAAAAAAAGGAATTAAAAATAATAATAAATAGAAATATCAATCAATTAATTAGTTAACTTAATTAATTCTATTTAAATTAACTAATTAAGATTAATTAACCTAATAACTAGTTAACCTAATTAACTACTGTTAATTAGCTAAACAGTCCCTGACAGGTGGGTCCTACACGTCAGTTTGACCCAGTCAACGTCCTATTGACTGCTGACGTCATGCTGATGTCATGATGACGCCAGCATGCACTATTCTGGATAATGTTGGATTAAATCAATTAAATAAATTCTAAAAATGATTTAAAACTTTAGAAAATCATATAAAATAAACCGTAGCTCGGATGGGAAAACTTTGTACATGTAAGTTGCTTAGAATGGCGTGACGAATCCGAATACGCAGCCCGTTCGTCCGCCACACATCCCTAGCATAGCAAACACGCAACTTTATTCCTTCGGTTCATCTGTCCGAAAACGCAAAACACCAGGGATACTTTCCCGGATGTTTCCCCCTTTCGCCGGTATCACCTACTACCGCGTTAGGGCACACCTAGCACCGCTCCTTGTCATGTCTTGGATCGTCATGCTTATGTTTGCATTATATTTATTGTTTCTTCCCCCCTCTTCTCTCCGGTAGACTACGAGACCGACGTTGTTGCTGCCCAGTTCGACTATGGTGTTGACGACCCCCTCCTTCTCGGCTGAGCTTCCAGGCAAGCCCCCCCCCCCACTTGATCACCAGATATCGCCTATTCTTCTCTATACTGCTTGCATTAGAGTAGTGTAGCATGTTACTGTTCAGTTACTCATATTCTGTTACATAGCCTGTCATTGTTGCTACAGTCATTGATACCTTACCCGCAATCCTAAATGCTTAGTATAGGATGCTAGTTTATCATCAATGGCCCTACATTCTTGTCAGTCTGCCTTGCTATACTATTGGGCCGTGATCACTCGGGAGGTGATCACGGGTATATACTATACATATATACATACTACAGATGGTGACTAAAGTCGGGTCAGCTCGTTGAGTACCCGCAAGTGATTCTGATGTCCGGGCTGGAAGGACAGGTGGCTCCATCCCGGTAGAGGTGGGCCTGGGTTCCCGACGGCCCCCGACTGTTACTTTGTGGCGGAGCGACGGGGCAGGTTGAGACCACCTAGGCGAGAGGTGGGCCTGGCCCTGGTCAGTGTTCGCGGTTGCTTCATAATAACACGCTTAACGAGATCTTGGTATTTGATCTGAGTCTGGCCACTGGCCTATACGCACTAACCAACTACGCAGGAAAGATATGGGCACTCGACGTTGTGGTATCAGCCGAAGCCTTCGTGATGTCAGCGACTGAGTGGCACGTGCCAGGTTGGACTGCGTTAACGCAACTTCCTTTGTAATGGAGGTTGCTAGGTCTGCTTCCGGTCGCGTACGCAACGTGCAGGTGTGTAAGGGGTGATGGGCCCAGACCCCTGCACGCATAGGATTTAGACCGGCGTGCTGACCTCTCTGTTGTGCCTAGGTGGGGCTGCGACATGTTGATCTTCCGAGGACGGGCATGACCCAGGAAAGTGTGTCCGGCCAAATGGGATCGAGCGTGTTGGGTTATGTGGTGCACCCCTACATGGAAGTTTATCTATTTGAATAGTCGTATCCCTCGGTAAAAGGACGACCCGGAGTTGTACCTTGACCTTATGACAACTAGAACTGGATACTTAATAAAATACACCCAGACAAGTTCCACAGACAACCCAGTGATCGCTTTTCCACAGGGCGATGAGGGGAGGATCGCCGGGTAGGATTATGCTATGCGATGCTACTTGGAGGACTTCAATCTACTCTCTTCTACATGTTGCAAGTCAGAGGCTGCCAGAAGCGTAGTCTTCGATAGGACCAGCTATCCCCCTCTTATTCTGGCATTCTGTAGTTCATTCCACCGATATTGCCTCTTTACACATATACCCATGCATATGTAGTGTAGCTCCTTGCTTGCGAGTACTTTGGATGAGTACTCACGGTCGCTTTTCTCCCTCTTTTCCCCCTTTCCCTTCTACCTGGTTGTCGCAACCAGATGCCGGAGCCCAGGAGCCAGATGCCACCATCGACGACGACTCTTACTACACTAGAGGTGCCTACTACTACATGCAGGCCGTTGACGACGACCAGGAGTAGTTTAGGAGGATCCCAGGCAGGAGGCCTGCACCTCTTTCGATCTGTATCCCAGTTTGTGCTAGTCTTCTTAAGGAAAACTTGTTTAACTTATGTTTGTACTCAGATATTGTTGCTTCCGCTGACTCGTTTATGTCGAGCACTTGTATTCGAGCCCTCGAGGCCCCTGGCTTGTAATATGATGCTTGTATGACTTATTTTACTTTTAGAGTTGTGTTGTGATATCTTCCCGTGAGTCCCTGATCTTGATCGTACACGTTTGCGTGCATGATTAGTATACGATTGAATCGGGGGCGTCACAGTATGGCTCTCTCTCATTAAAGAATTTCAGATCTTGATACTTTATTCAAACAGCAAGCAAAGCTAAAGAAAACTACAATGCAAGGATACCACAACTCATTTGAAGAAGCAAAAACTTAGGCTCAACCCATACTAACCGATGGTTGTTGAAGAAGAAAGGTGGGATGCCTACCGGGGCATCCCCAAGCTTAGGTGCTTGAGACTTCTTGAAATATTATCTTGGGGTGCCTTGGGCATCCCCAATCTTGAACTTTTGTGTCTCCTTAATTCCTCTCATATCATGGTTTCTCTTTTTATCAAAAGCTTCATTCACAACAAACTCAACAAGAACTCATGAGATAGGTTAGTATAAACCAATGCAAAACCTTATCATTTTCTACTGTAACAAATCACTAACATTATTATTCAACATTGAATACTAAATGCCTCTGCATATTTAATACTCCTATCCTCAAATAGAATCATTAAACAAGCAAACATACGCAAACAATGCAACCATAACAACAATCTACCAAAACAGTACAGTCTGTAAAGAATGCAAGAGTATCAATACTTCCCTGACTCCAAAAATTATGAACTAAAATTCACACTAATAAATTTATCAGAGCTCAATATGCAAAAAGATTCAATGTTAGACCATGCTCTGACTTTTCTAGGGAATTTTTTCAATAGCGGTAAACTTTTTGTTTTCATACAGCAACATGCAGACAAGCAAAATAAGCATGGCAAAGGCTATCCTTGACCTTTTTATTGAAACTAAAGATGAAAAACACAATTTTAACTAACAGCAAGCAAAAAACTAACAAAAGAAATTGACGCTCCAAGCAAAACACATATCATGTGGTGAGTAAAAATATAGCTCCAAGTAAAGTTACCGATGAACGAAGACGAAGGAGGGGATGCCTTCCGGGGCATCCCCAAGCTTAGTTACTTGGTTGTCCTTAAGTATTACCTTGGGGTGCCTTGGGCATCCCCAAGCTTAGGCTCTTGCCACTCCTTATTCCATAGTCCATCGAATCCTTACCGAAAACTTGAAAACTTCAACCACACAAAACACAAAACAAAACTCGTAAGCTCCGTTAGTATACGAAAATAAAACTACCACTTAGGTACTGTAATGAACTCATTCTAAATTCATACTGGTGTAATATCTACTGTACTCCAACTTATATATGGTTCATACCCTCCGATACTACTCATAGATTCATCAAAATAAGCAAACAACACATAGAAAACAAAATCTGTCAATAACAGAAAAGTCTGTAGTAATCTGTATAAAACGTATACTTCTGGAACCCCAAAAATTATGAAATAAATTGCTGGACCTGAGAAATTTGTCTATTAATCATCTGCAAAAATAATCAACCTAAAAGCACTCTCCAGTAAAAAATGGCAGCTAATCTCGTGAGCGCTAAAGTTTGTGTTTTTCACAGCAAGATCACATAAACTTCACCCAAGTCTTCCCAAAGGTTCTACTTGGCACTTTATTGAAACAAAAGCTATAAAACATGATTACTACAGTAGCACAATCATGTGGACACACAAAAACAGTAAGGATAAATATTGGGTTGTCTCCCAACAAGCGCTTTTCTTTAATGCCTTTTAGCTAGGCATGATGATGACAATGATGCTCACATAAAAGATAAGAATTGAAACATAACGGGAGCATCATGAAGCATATGACTAGCACATTTAAGCCTAACCCACTTCCTATGCATAGGGATTTTGTGAGCAAACAACTTATGGGAACAATAATCAACTAGCATAGGATGGCACAACAAGCATAGCTTCAAGAATTTAAGCACATAGAGAGGAAACTTGACATTATTGCAATTCCTACAAGCATATGTTCCTCCCTCATAATAATTTTCAGTAGCATCATGAATGAATTCAACAATATAACCAGCACCTAAAGCATTCTTTTCATGATCTATAAGCATAGAAAATTTTCTACTCTCCACATAAGCAAACTTCTTCTTTATAGCATACGTATCATCACAATAATCATCATAAATTGGAGGCATGCTTTCATCATAGTAAATTTGCTCATCAAAGCTTGGGGGACAAAAAATATCATCTCCATCAAACATAGCTTCCCCAAGCTTGTGGCTTTGCATATCATTAGCATCATGGATATTCAAGGAATTCATACTAACAACATTGCAATCATGCTCATCATTCAAAGATTTAGTGCCAAACATTTTAAAGATTTCTTCTTCTAGCACTTGAGCACAATTATCCTTTCCATCATACTCACAAAAGATATTAAAAAGGTGAAGCGTATGAGACAAACTTAACTCCATTTTTTTTGTAATTTTCTTTTATAAAATAAATTAGTGCTAAAACAAGAAACAAAAAGATTCGATTGCAAGATCTAAAGATATACCTTTACTTACCTAGCCTCCCCGGCAACGGCGCCAGAAAAGAGCTTGATGTCTACTACACAACCTTCTTCTTGTAGACGTTGTTGGGCCTGCAAGTGCACAGGTTTGTAGGACAGTAGCAAATTTCCCTCAAGTGGATGACCTAAGGTTTATCAATCCGTAGGAGGCGTAGGATGAAGATGGTCTCTCTCAAACAACCCTGCAACCAAATAACAAAGAGTCTCTTGTGTCCCCAACACACCCAGTACAATGGTAAATTGTATATGTGCACTAGTTCGGCGAAGAGATGGTGATACAAGTACAAAATAGATAGTAGATATAGGTTTTTGTAATCTGAAATAATAAAAACAGCAAGGTAATGAGCGATAAAAGTGAGCGTAAACGGTATTGCAATGGTAGGAAACAAGGCCTAGGGTTCATACTTTCACTAGTGCAAGTTCTCTCAACAATAATAACATAGATAGATCATATAACAAGCCCTCAACATGCAACAAAGAGCCACTAATAGCGGAGAACAAACGTAGAGATTATACAAACGTAGAGATTATGGTAGGGTACGAAACCACCTCAAAGTTATTCTTTTGGATCGATCTATAAAAGAGTTCGTACTAGAATAACACCTTAAGACACAAATCAACCAAAACCCTAATGTCACCTAGATACTCCATTGTCACCTCAAGTATCCGTGGGCATGATTATACGATATGCGTCACACAATCTCAGATTCATCCAACCAACATAAAAGTACTTCAAAGAGTGCCCCAAAGCTACTACCGGAGAGTCAAGAACGTGTGCCAACCCCTATGCATAGGTTCCCAATGTCACGAAACCCGCAAGTTGATCACCAAAACATACATCAAGTGGCACATGATATCCCATTGTCACCACAGATAATCACGGCAAGACATACATCAAGTGTTCTCATAAAGACTCAATCCGATAAGATAACTTCAAAGGGGAAACTCAATTCATCACAAGAGAGTAGAGGGGGAGAAACATCATAAGATCCAACTACAATAGCTAAGCTCGGGATACATCAAGATCGTGCCATAGAGGAACACGAGAGACAACACGAGAGAGAGAGAGAGAGAGATCAAACACATAGCTACTGGTACATACCCTCAGCCCCGAGGGTGAACTACTCCCTCCTCGTCATGGATAGCGCCGGGATGATGAAGATGGCCTTCGGTGATGGGATACCCCTCCGGCAGGGTGCCGGAACAGGGTCTCGATTGGTTTTTGGTGGCTACAGAGGCTTGCGGCGGCGGAACTCCCGATCTATCTTCTGTTCTGGAAGTTTTAGGGTACGTAGGTATTTATGGGTGCAGAGGGTACGTCGTGTTGGGGAACGTAGTAATTTCAAAAAAATTCCTACGCACATGCAAGATCATGGTGATGGCATAGCAACGAGAGGGGAGAGTGTTGTCCACGTACCCTCGTAGACCGTAAGCGGAAGCGTTAGCACAACGCGGTTGATGTAGTCGTACGTCTTCACGATCCGACCGATCCAAGCACCGAACGTATGGCACCTCCGAGTTCAGCACACGTTCAGCTCGATGACGATCCCCGGGCTCCGATCCAGCAAAGCTTCGGGGATGAGTTCCGTCAGCACGACGGCGTGGTGACGATGATGATGCTCTACCGGCGCAGGGCTTCGCCTAAACTCCGCGACGATATGACCGAGGTGGAATATGGTGGAGGGGGGCACCGCACACGGCTAAGGAACGATCCGTAGATCAACTTGTGTGTCTATGGGGTGCCCCCCGGCCCCCGTATATAAAGGAGCCAGGGGGAGGAGGCGGCCGTCCAAGGAGGGCGCGCCAAGGGTGGAGTCCTACTCCCACCGGGAGTAGGACTCCCTTCTTTCCTAGTTGGAATAGGAGAAGGGGGGAAAGAGGAGGAAGAGGGGAAGGAAAGGGGGGGCGCCGCCCCCCTTCCCTTGTCCTATTCGGACTAGGAAGGGAAGGGGTGCGCGGCCCCCTCCTGCCTCCTTCCCTCTTCTCCCTCGAGGCCCATGTAGGCCCAATAACCTCCCGGTACTCCGGTAAAATGCCGATTTCACCCGGAACGATTCCGATGTCCAAATATAGGCTTCCAATATATCGATCTTTATGTCTTGACCATTTCGAGACTCCTCGTTATGTCCATGATCACATCCGGGACTCCGAACAAACTTCGGTACATCAAAACTTATAAACTCATAATAAAACTGTCATCATAACCTTAAGCGTGCGGACCCTACGGGTTTGAGAACTATGTAGACATGACCTAGAACTATTCTCGGTCAATAACCAATAGCGGAACCTGGATGCCCATATTGGTTCCTACATATTCTATGAAGATCTTTATCGGTCAAACCGCATAACAACATACGTTGTTCCCTTTGTCATCGGTATGTTACTTGCCCGAGATTTGATCATCGGTATCCAATACCTAGTTCAATCTCGTTACCGGCAAGTCTCTTTACTCGTTCCATAATGCATCATCCTGTAACCAACTCATTTGGTCACATTGCTTGCAAGGCTTATAATGATGTGCATTACCGAGAGGGCCCAGAGATACCTCTCCGACAATCGGAGTGACAAAACCTAATCTCAAAATACGCCAACTCAACATGTACCTTCGGAGACACCTGTAGTACTCCTTTATAATCACCCAGTTACGTTGTGACGTTTGGTAGTACCCAAAGTGTTCCTCCGGTAAACGGGAGTTGCATAATTCTCATAGTTACAGGAACATGTATAAGTCATGAAGAAAGCAATAGCAATATACTAAACGATCAAGTGCTAGGCTAACGGAATGGGTCATGTCAATCACATCATTCTCCTAATGATATGATCCCATTAATCAAATGACAACACATGTCTATGGTTAGGAAACATAACCATCTTTGATTAATGAGCTAGTCAAGTAGAGGCATACTAGTGACTATATGTTTGTCTATGTATTCACACATGTATCATGTTTCCGGTTAATACAATTCTAGCATGAATAATAAACATTTATCATGATATGAGGAAATAAATAATAACTTTATTATTGCCTCTAGGGCATATTTCCTTCAGTCTCCCACTTGCACTAGAGTCAATAATCTAGATTACATAGTAATGATTCTAACACCCATGGAGTCTTGGTGCTGATCATGTTTTGGTCGTGAGAGTGGCTTAGTCAACGGGTCTGCAACATTCAGATCCGTATGTATCTTGCAAATCTCTATGTCTCCCACTTGGACTTGGTCCCGAATGGAATTGAAGCGTCTCTTGATGTGCTTGGTCCTCTTGTGAAATCTGGATTCCTTTGCCAAGGCAATTGCACCAGTATTGTCACAGAAGATTTTCATTGGTCCCGATGCACTAGGTATGACACCTAGATCGGAAATGAACTCCTTCATCCAGACTCCTTCATTTGCTGCGTCCGAAGCAGCTATGTACTCCGCTTCACATGTAGATCCCGCCACGGCGCTTTGTTTAGAACTGCACCAACTTACAGCTCCACCATTTAATAAAAACACGTATCCGGTTTGCGATTTAGAATCGTCCGGATCAGTGTCAAAGGTTGCATCGACATAACCATTTACGACTAGCTCTTTGTCACCTCTATATACGAGAAACATATCCTTAGTCCTTTTCAGGTATTTCAGGATGTTCTTGACCGCTGTCCAGTGATCCACTCCTGGATTACTTTGGTACCTTCCTACCAATCTTATTGCTAAGCATACGTCAGGTCTGGTACACAGCATTGCATACATGATAGAGCCTATGGCTGAAGCATAGGGAACATCTTTCATTTTCTCTCTATCTTCTGCTGTGGTCGGGCATTGAGTTTGACTCAACTTCACACCTTGTAGTACGGGCAAGAACCCTTTCTTTGCCTGATCCATTTTGAACTTTTTCAAAATTTTATAAAGGTATGTGCTTTGTGAAAGTCCTATCAAGCGTCTTGATCTATCTCTATAGATCTTGATGCCCAATATGTAAGCAGCTTCACCGAGGTCTTTCATTGAAAAACTTTTATTCAAGTATCCCTTTATGCTATCCAGAAATTCTATATCATTTCCAATTAATAATATGTCATCTACATATAATATCAGAAATGCTACAGAGCTCCCACTCACTTTCTTGTAAATACAGGCTTCTCCAAAAGTCTGTATAAAACCATATGCTTTGATCACACTATCAAAGCATTTATTCCAACTCCGAGATGCTTGCACCAGTCCATAAATGGAACGATGGAGCTTGCACACTTTGTTAGCACCTTTTGGATCAACAAAACCTTCTGGCTGCATCATATACAACTCTTCTTCCAGAAATCCATTCAAGAATGCCATTTTTACATCCATTTGCCAAATTTCATAATCATGAAATGCAGCAATAGCTAACATGATTCGGACAGACTTAAGCATCGCTACGGGTGAGAAAGTCTCATCATAGTCAACTCCTTGAACTTGTCGAAAACCTTTCGCAACAAGTCGAGCTTTATAGACAGTTACATTACCATCAGCGTCAGTCTTCTTCTTAAAGATTAATTTATTCTCAATTGCTTGCCGATCATCGGGTAAGTCAACCAAAGTCCATACTTTGTTTCATACATGGATCCCATCTCAGATTTCATGGCCTCTAGCCATTTTGCGGAATCTGGGCTCATCATCGCTTCCTCATAGTTCGTAGGTTCATCATGGTCAAGCAACATGACTTCCAGAATTGGATTACCGTACCACTCTGGTGCAGATCTTATTCTGGTAGACCTACGAGGTTCAGTAGAAACTTGATCTGAAGTTTCATGATCAATATCATTAGCTTCCTCACTAATTGGTGTAGTTGTCACAGGAACCGGTTCTTGTGATGAACTACTTTCCAATAGGGGAGTAGATACAGTTATCTCATCAAGTTCTACTTTCCTCCCACTCACTTCTTTCGAGAGAAACTCCTTCTCTAGAAAGGATCCGATTTTAGCAACGAAAATCTTGCCCTTAGATCTGTGATAGAAGGTGTACCCAATAGTCTCTTTTGGGTGTCCTATGAAGACACATTTCTCCGATTTGGGTTCGAGCTTATCTGGTTGAAGTTTCTTCACATAAGCATCGCAGCCCCAAACTTTAAGAAACGACAACTTTGGTTTCTTGCCAAACCACAGTTCATAAGGCGTCGTCTCAACGGATTTTGATGGTGCCCTATTTAACGTGAATGCGGCCGTCTCTAAAGCATAACCCCAAAACGATAGCGGTAAATCAGTAAGAGACATCATAGATCGCACCATATCTAGTAAAGTCGATTACGATGTTCGGGCACACCATTTCGTTGTGGTGTTCTGGGTGGCGTTAGTTGTGAAACTATTCCAAATTGTTTCAAGTGTAGACCAAACTCGTAACTCAAATATTCTCCTCCACGATCAGATCGTAGAAATTTTATTTTCTTGTTACGATGATTTTCCACTTCACTCTGAAATTGTTTGAACTTTTCAAATGTTTCAGACTTGTGTTTCATCAAGTAGATATACCCATATCTGCTCAAATCATCTGTGAAGGTGAGAAAATAACGATACCCGCCGCGAGCCTCAACATTCATTGGACCACAAACATCAGTATGTATGATTTCCAACAAATCAGTTGCTCGCTTCATAGTTCCGGAGAACGGCGTTTTAGTCATCTTGCCCATGAGGCACGGTTCGCAAGTACCAAGTGATTCATAATCAAGTGATTCCAAAAGCCCATCAGTATGGAGTTTCTTCATGCACTTTACACCGATATGACCTAAACGGCAGTGACACAAATAAGTTGCACTATCGTTATCAACTCTACATCTTTTGGTTTCAACACTATGAATATGTGTATCACTACTATCGAGATTCAATAAAAATAGACCACTTTTCAAGGGTGCATGACCATAAAAGATATTACTCATATAAATAGAACAACCATTATTCTCTGATTTAAATGAATAACCGTCTCGCATCAAACAAGATCCAGATATAATGTTCATGCTCAACGCTGGCACTAAATAACAATTATTTAGGTCTAAAACTAATCCCGATGGTAGATGTAGAGGTAGCATGCCGACCGCGATCACATCGACTTTGGAACCATTTCCCACGCGCATCGTCACCTCGTACTTAGCCAATCTTCGCTTAATTCGTAGTCCCTGTTTCGGGTTGCAAATATTAGCAACAGAACCAGTATCAAATACCCAGGTGCTACAGTGAGCATTAGTAAGGTACACATCAATAACATGTATATCACATATACCTTTGTTCACTTTGCCATCCTTCTTATCCGCCAAATACTTGGGGCAGTTCCGCTTCCAGTGTCCAGTCTGCTTGCAGTAGAAGCACTCAGTTTCAGGTTTAGGTCCAGATTTGGGTTTCTTCTCTTGAGCAGCAACTTGCTTGCTGTTCTTTTTGAAGTTCCCCTTCTTCTTCCCTTTGCCCTTTTTCTTGAAACTGGTGGTCTTGTTAACCATCAACACTTGATGCTCCTTTTTGATTTCTACCTTCGCGGCTTTTAGCATCGCGAAGAGCTCGGGAATAGTCTTGTTCATCCCTTGCATATTATAGTTCATCATGAAGCTCTTGTAGCTTGGTGGCAGTGATTGAAGAATTCTGTCAATGACACTATCATCAGGAAGATTAACTCCCAGTTGAATCAAGTGATTATTATACCCAGACATTTTGAGTATATGTTCACTGACAGAACTATTCTCCTCCATCATGCAGCTATAGAACTTATTGGAGACTTCATATCTCTGAATCTGGGCATTTGCTTGAAATATTAACTTCAACTCCTGGAACATCTCATATGCTCCATGACGTTCAAAACGTCGTTGAAGACCCAGTTCTAAGCCGTAAAGCATGGCACACTGAACTATCGAGTAGTCATCAGCTTTGCTCTGCCACACGTCTTAACATCGTCAGTTGCATCAGCAGCAGGCCTGGCACCCAGCGGTGCTTCCAGGACGTAACTTTTCTGTGCAGCAATGAGGATAATCCTGAGGTTACGGACCCAGTCCGTGTAATTGCTACCATCATCTTTCAACTTTGCTTTCTCAAGGAACGCATTAAAATTCAACGGAACAACAGCACGAGCCATCTATCTACAAACAAACATATACAAGCAAGATACTATCAGGTACTAAGTTCATGATAAATTTAAGTTCAATTAATCATATTACTTAAGAACTCCCACTTAGACAGACATCTCTCTAGTCATCTAAGTGATCACGTGATCCAAATCAACTAAACCATGTCCGATCATCACGTGAGATGGAGTAGTTTCAATGGTGAACATCACTATGTTGATCATATCTACTATATGATTCACGTTCGACCTTTTGGTCTCCGTGTTCCGACGCCATATCTGTATATGCTAGGCTCGTCAAGTATGACCTGAGTATTCCGCGTGTGCAACTGTTTTGCACCCGTTGTATTTGAACGTAGAGCCTATCACACCCGATCATCACGTGGTGTCTCAGCACGAAGAACTTCCGCAACGGTGCATACTCAGGGAGAACACTTCTTGATTATTAGTGAGAGATCATCTTAAAATGCTACCGTCAATCAAAGCAAGATAAGATGCATAAAGGATAAACATCACATGCCGATTTCACCCGGAACGATTCCGATGTCCAAATATAGGCTTCCAATATATCGATCTTTATGTCTCGACCATTTCGAGACTCCTCGTTATGTTCGTGATCACATCCGGGACTCCGAACAAACTTCGGTACATCAAAACTTATAAACTCATAATAAAACTGTCATCGTAACGTTAAGCGTGCGGACCCTACGGGTTCGAGAACTATGTAGACATGACCTAGAACTATTCTTGGTCAATAACCAATAGCGGAACCTGGATGCCCATATTGGTTCCTACATATTCTACGAAGATCTTTACCGGTCAAACCGCATAACAACATACGTTGTTCCCTTTGTCATCGGTATGTTACTTGCCCAAGATTTGATCGTCGGTATCCAATACCTAGTTCAATCTCGTTACCGGCAAGTCTCTTTACTCGTTCCGTAATGCATCATCCCGTAACCAACTCATTTGGTCACATTGCTTGCAAGGCTTATAATGATGTGCATTACCGAGAGGGCCCAGAGATACCTCTCCGACAATCGGAGTGACAAAACCTAATCTCGAAATACGCCAACTCAACATGTACCTTCGGAGACACCTGTAGTACTCCTTTATAATCACCCAGTTACGTTGTGACGTTTGGTAGTACCCAAAGTGTTCCTCCGGTAAACGGGAGTTGCATAATTCTCATAGTTACAGGAACATGTATAAGTCATGAAGAAAGCAATAGCAATATACTAAACGATCAAGTGCTAGGCTAACGGAATGGGTCATGTCAATCACATTATTCTCCTAATGATATGATCCCATTAATCAAATGACAACACATGTCTATGGTTAGGAAACATAACCATCTTTGATTAATGAGCTAGTCAAGTAGAGGCATACTAGTGACTATATGTTTGTCTATGTATTCACACATCTATTATGTTTCCGGTTAATACAATTATAGCATGAATAATAAACATTTATCATGATATGAGGAAATAAATAATAACTTTATTATTGCCTCTAGGGCATATTTCCTTCACGTCGGTGGACCTCCGGGTTGCTCACGAGGTAGGGGGCCGCGCCCAGGGGGCGCCCTCCACCCTCGTGGACAGCCCGGGACTCCCCTGGCATGCACTCCAAGCCCATCAGGTTGGTTTCCTTCCAAAATTAACTTCTCCAGTTGATTTCGTTCCGTTTTGACTCCGTCTGATATTCCTTTTCCTTGAAACACTGAAATAGGCATAAAACAACAAATCTGGGCTGGGCCTCCGGTTAATAGGTTAGTCCCAAAAATAATATAAAAGTGGATAATAAAGCCCAATATTGCCTAAAACAGTAGATAAAGTAGCATGGAGCAATCAAAAATTATAGATACGTTGGAGACGTATCACAAATCTGGATCTTTCTTTTTCTGCATCTCATATCTTGCCAAGTATGTTCACTTATGATGCACAACTAGTTAGATTCCTCACTTGTACTTCTTCTTGGATTCGTACAAATCTGGAACGAACTCACTTCAAATAAGTGAATGTCTTTGCACTGTGAGGTCAATGTCTTCTAACTGATTTATCTTCAAAATCTTCTGAGAATGCATATGACCTCTTCCCCTTCCCTCGCATCTCAAATGCTGTCACAGGTACATGTCCGTGGGAGAATCCCTTGGTTCTCATAGTCTGCATTCATTTGCAGAATTCTTACAGTGACACACTAAATCTCCTGAAGCTAGTTCTTGTCTGACAAGTCGTCGGAAGCCTTTCACCGTTCTGAAGCCTATCCGTCTGAATCCTATGGCCACTGAAAAATCTGCAAGGAAAGGCGGCAGGCAACGCCATGGTAATACTGCACTGGACTTGCCCCCAGATCTGTATGAGCTTTACAAATCTGATCCTGAAGAGAGCTATACTCAGCACAAGAACAGAATCCAATGGATCCGAAGATTTTGGGCTGAGCAGTGGTTCAAGTATAACTTCGTCACACCTGAGTATGCTGAGAAGAATGTTATCAAGCGCCTGTGGGGCGATATTCTTTACAAGAACTTGGCACTAAAGACAAAGCCTGAAGCTATTGCTCAGGAGTTCTATCCATGCATGGTCCAAGGACCTCAGCCAGACAATGTCGACCCATCATCTCTTTGATGGTGTTGTGATGATGAGTGATACGTCTCCAATGTATCTATAATTATTGATTGCTCCATGCTACTTTATCTACTGTTTTGGACTATATTGGGCTTTATTTTCCACTTTTATATTATTTTTGGGACTAACCTATTAGCCGGAGGCCCAGCCCAGAATTGCTGTTTTTTTGCCTTTTTCAGTATTTCGAAGAAACAAAATATCAAACCGAGTCCAAACGGAATGAAACCTTCGGGATCGTGATTTTCCAACAGAACATGATCCAGGAGACTTGGACCCTACTCCAAGCAGTGCCAGAGGTGGTCACGAGGGTGGAGGGCGCGCCCCCCCTGGGCGCCCTCCCTACCTCGTGGGCCCCTCGACGCTCCACCGACGTACTCCTTCCTCCTATATATACCTACGTATCCCCGAACGATCAGAACAGGAGCCAAAAAACCTAATTCCACCGCCGCAACCTTCTGTATCCATGAGAACCCATCTTGGGGCCTGTTCCGGAGCTCCACCGGAGGGGGAATCCATCACGGAGGGCTTCTACATCATCACCATAGCCCCTGCGATGAAGTGTGAGTAGTTTACTTCAGACCTTCGGGTCCATAGCTAGTAGCTAAATGGCTTCTTCTCTCTTTTTGGATCTCAATACAATGTTCTCCCCCTCTCTCGTGGAGATCTATTCGATGAAATCTTCTTTTTGCGGTGTGTTTGTTGAGACCAATGAATTGTGGGTTTATGATCCAGTATTATCTATGGAAAATATTTGATTCTTCTCTGAATTCTTTTATGTATGATTGAGTTATCTTTGCAAGTCTCTTCGAATTATCCTTTTTGGTTTGGCCAACTAGATTGGTAGTTCTTGCAATGGGAGAAGTGCTTAGCTTTGGGTTCAATCTTGCGGTGTCCTCACCCAATGACAGAAATGGTTGCAAGGCACGTATTGTATTGTTGCCATCGAGGATAACAAGATGGGTTTTTTATCATATTGCATGAATTTATCCCTCTACATCATGTCATCTTGCTTAAGGCGTTACTCTGTTTTTACTTAATACTCTAGATGCATGCTAGATAACGGTCGATGAGTGGAGTAATAGTACTAGATGCAGAATTGTTCGATCTACTTGTTTTGGACGTGATGCCTATAAACATGATCATTGCCTAGATATACTCATAACTATGACCAATTCTGTCAATTGCTCAATAGTAATTTGTTCACCCACCGTAGAATACTTATGCTCTCGAGAGAAGCCACTAGTGAAACCTATGGCCCCCGGGTCTATTCTCATCATATCAATCTCTATCACTTTATTTACTTGCTTTGTTTTTACTTTGCCTTTTACTTTTTTACTTTGCATCTATCTATCAAAAATACCAAAAATATTATCTATCAGATCTCACTCTCGTAAGTGACCGTGAAGGGATTGACAACCCCTAAGCGTTGGTTGCGAGTTGCTATCGTTTTGTGTAGGTACGAGGGACTTGTGCGTGGTCTCCTACTGGATTGATACCTTGGTTCTCAAAAACTGAGGGAACTACTTACGCTACTTTGCTGCATCATCCTCTCCTCTTCGGGGAAATCTAACACAGTGCTCAAGAGGTAGCAAGAAGAATTTCTGGCGCCATTGCCGGGGAGGCTCACGCAAGCAAGTCAACAATACCAAGTACCCATCGTAATCCCTATCTCTCGCATTACATTATTTGCCATTTGCCTCTCGTTTTCCTCTCCCCCACTTCACCCTTGCCGTTTTATTCACCCTCTCTTTCCCAATCTCCTCCTCTCTTTCCCGTTTGCCTTTTTCCCGTTGCCTTTTTTGCTTGTGTGTTCGATTACTTGTTTCCATGGCACAAGATAATACCAAATTGTATGATTTCTCGAATACCAATAATAATGATTTCCTTAGTACTCCGATTGCTCCTCTTAATAATGATGAGTCTTGTGAAATCAATACCGCTTTGTTGAATCTTGTTATGAAAGATCAATTTGCCGGCCTTCCTAGTGAAGATGCCGCTACTCATCTAAACAATTTTGTTGATTTGTGTGATATGCAAAATAATAAATATACAGATAACAATATTGTTAAATTGAAGTTATTTCCGTTTTCGCTTAGAGAACGTGCTAAAGTTTGGTTTTCATCTTTGCCTAAAAATAGTATTGATTCTTGGAACAAGTGCAAAGATGCTTTTATCTCTAAGTATTTTCCTCCCGCTAAGATTATCACTCTTAGGAACGATATCATGAATTTTAAACAACTTGATCATGATCATGTTGCCCAATCTTGGGAAAGAATGAAATTAATGCTTCGCAATTGCCCTACTCACGGTTTGAATTTATGGATAATCATACAAAAATTTTATGCCGGATTGAATTTTGCTTCTAGAAATCTTTTAGATTCGGCCGCGGGAGGCACATTTATGGAAATTACATTAGGGGATGCTACCAAATTGCTTGATAATATTATGGCTAATTATTCTCAATGGCACACCGAAAGATCTTCTAGTAAAAAAGTGCATGCTATAGAAGAAATCAATGTTTTGAGTGAAAAGATGGATGAACTTATGAAGATGTTTGCTCCTAAAAATACTCCTCCCAATGATATGCCTTTGTCTACTTTGCTTGAGAATAATAATGAATCTATGGATGTGAATTTTGTTGGTAGGAATAGTTTTGGAAACAATGCTTATAGAGGGAATTTTAATCCTAGGCCTTATCCTAGTAATCCTTCTAATAATTATGGAAATTCCTACAACAACTCTTATGGAAATTTTAATAAGATGCCCTCTGAATTTGAGAGTAGTGTTAAAGAGTTCATGAATTCACAAAAGAATTTTAATGCTTTTCTTGAAGAGAAATTGCTTAAAGTTGATGATTTAGCTAGGAACGTTGATAGAATTTCTCTTGAAATTGATTCTTTAAAGCTTAGATCTATTCCTCCTAAGCATGATATCAATGAGTCTCTCAAAGCCATGAGAATTTTCATTGATGAGTGCAAGGAAAGAACCGCTAGGATGCGTGCTTCCAAAGATGCCTTTATTAAAGTGTGTTCTTCCAATTCCTATGAAAATCAAGATGAAGATCTAAAAGTTATTGATGTGTCCCCCATTAGATTTTTTTTTTTTGCAATATGAATCTTGATGAAACTGAATATGATCTTTCTTTACCTAGAAGGCGTTCTAAGAATTCGGAGTTTCTAGATCTTGATGATGAAATTGACGAAAGTGGGATTGAAAGAAATAAAACCCTAGATGTTGCTAAACCCACTATTTTGGATCTCAAGGAATTTAATTATGAAAATTGCTCTTTGATTGGTTGTATTTCCTTGTTGCAATCCGTACTAGATTCTCCTCATGCTTATCGTCAAAATAAGGCATTTACCGAACACATTGTTGATGTTTTGATGCAATCTTATGAAGAAAAACTTGAGTTGAAAGTTTCTATCCCTAGAAAACTCTATGATGAGTGGGAACCTACTATTAAAATTAAAATTAAAGATTATGAGTTTCATGCTTTGTGTGATTTGGGTGCTAGTGTCTCTACTATTCCCAAAGCTTTGTGGGATTTGCTAGATTTCCGTGATTTTGATGATTGCTCTCTAAACTTGCATCTTGCGGATTCCACTATTAAAAAACCTATGGGAAGAATTAATGATGTTCTTATTGTTGTAAATAGGAATTATGTGCCCGTAGATTTTATCGTTCTTGATATAGATTGCAATCCTTCATGTCCTATTATTCTTGGTAGACCTTTCCTTAGAACGATTGGTGCAATTATTGATATGAAGGAAGGGAATATTAGATTCCAATTTCCCTTAAATCAGGGTATGGAACACTTCCCTAGAAAGAAAATAAAATTACCATATGAATCTATCATGAGAGCCACTTATGGACTGCCTACCAAAGATGCCAATACCTAGATCTATCCTCGCTTTTATGCCTAGCTAGGGACGTTAAACGATAGCGCTTGTTGGGAGGCAACCCAATTTTATTTTGTGTTCTTTGTTTTTGCTTCTGTTTAGGAATAAATAATACATCTATCTTCTGTTTGGATGTGGTTTTATCTTTTAATTAGTGTTTGTGCCAAGTAGAACCTATAGGATAACCTACGATGATAGTTGATTTGATTCTGCTGAAAAACAGAAACTTTCCGCGCACGAATATAGTTATGTTAAATCACAGGAACGTGATTTTGTGTTGATTCTTTTTGCTTCTGTTCAATAAACAAATTTTACAGGACTTCCTATTTTGGTAGAAATTTTAGAGTTCCATAAGTTTGCGTTAGTTACAGATTTCTACAGACTGTTCTGTTTTTGACAGATTCTGTTTTGCGTGTGTTGTTTGCTTATTTTGATGAATCTATGGCTAGTAAAATAGTTTATAAACCATAGAGAAGTTGGAATACAGTAGGTTTAACACCAAAATAAATAAAGAATGAGTTCATTACAGTACCTTGAAGTAGTCTTTTGTTTTCTTTCTCTAACGGAGCTCACGAGATTTATGTTGAGTTTTGTGTTGTGAAGTTTTCAAGTTTTGGGTAAATTCTTTTGATGGATTATGGAACAAGGAGTGGCAAGAGCCTAATCTTGGGGATGCCTATGGCACGCCCAAGATAATCCAAGGACACCAAATATTCAAAGCTTGGGGATGCCCCGTAAGGCATCCCCTCTTTCGTCCACTTCCATCGGTAATTTACTTGGAGCTATATTTTTATTCACCACATGATATGTGTTTTGCTTGGAGCGTCTTGTATTATTTGCGTCTTTGCTTGTTAGTTTACCATAATCATCCTTGCTGTGCACACCTTTTGAGAGAGCCATACATGAATTGGAATTTGTTAGAATACTCTATGTGCTTCACTTATATCTTTTGAGCTTGATAATTTTGCTCATAGTACTTCACTTATATCTTTTGAGCGTGATAATTTTTGCTCTAGTGCTTCACTTATATCTTTTAGCACAGTGGTGGGTTTGTTTTAAAGAAACTATTGATCTCTCATGCTTCACTTAGATTATTTTGGGATTCGTTAATAGCATGGTAATTTGCTTAATGTTAATATACTTGGTGTTCAAGATATGTGAACCTTTCTTTTGAGTGAATTGAATACTAAGATAAGTTTGATGCTTGATAATTTTTTTGACATATGGAGGTGATAATATCAAAGTCGTGCTAGTTGGGTGATTATGAATTTGAGAAATACTTGTGTTGAAGTTTGCAAGTCCCGTAGCATGCACGTATGGTTAAAGTTATGTAACAAATTTGAAACATGAAGTGTACCTGGCTTGTGCATCCTTATGAGTGGCGGTCGGGGACGAGCGATGGTCTTTTTCTACCAATCTATCCCCCTAGGAGCATGCGCGTATTACTTGATTTTTGATGACTTCTAAATTTTTGCAATAAGTATATGAGTTCTTTTGACTAATGTTGAGTCCATGGATTATACGCACTCTCACCTTTCCGCCTTTGCTAGCCTCTTCAGTACCGTGCATTGCCCTTTCTCACCTTGAGAGTTGGTGCAAACTTCGCCGGTGCATCCAAACCCCGTGATACGATACGCCCTATCACCCATAAACCTCCTTATATCTTCCTCAAAACAACCACCATACCTACCTATTATGGCATTTCCATAGCCATTCCGAGATATATTGCCATGCAACTTCCATCATCATCATCATGACATACATTACTTTTGTCATATTGCCATTGCATGATCATGTAGTTGACATCGTATTTGTGGCAAAGCCACCATGCATTATTTTTCATACATGTCACTCTTGATTCGTTGCACCATCCCGGTACACCGCCAGAGGCATTCATATAGAGTCATATCTTGTTCTAAGTTTCGAGTTGTAATCCTTATGTTGTAATCAATAGAAGTGTGATGATCATCATTATTAGAGCATTGCCCAAATAAAAAAAGAGAAAGACCAAAATATATAAAAAAAAGAAAGGCCCAAAAAAGGAAAAAAAAGAAAAGGGCAATGCTACTATCTCTTTTTCCACAATTGTGCTTCAAAGTAGCACCTTGTTCTTCATGTAGTGAGTCTCATATATTATGCTTCAAAGTAGCACCTTGTTCTTAATGTAGTGAGTCTCATAAGTTGTATTTTTTATACTAGTGGGAATTTTTCATTATAGAACTTTGCTTGTATATTCCTACGATGGGCTTCCTCAAATGCCCTAGGTCTTCATGAGCAAGCAAGTTGGATGCACACCCACTAGTTTTCTTTTGTTGAGCATTCATAGCTCTAGTGCATCCGTTGCATGGCAATCCCTACTCCTCATGTTGACATCAATTGATGGGCATCTCCATAGCCCGTTGATTAGCCTCGTCAACGTGAGACTTTCTCCTTTTTTGTCTTCTCCACACAATCCCCATCATCATATTCTATTCCACCCATAGTGCTATATCCATGGCTCACGCTCATATATTGCGTGAAGGTTGAAAAATTTTGAAATTATTTAAGTATGAAACAATTGCTTGGCTTGTCATCGGGGGTATAGAAGTTGGGAACATCTTTGTGTGACGAAAATGAAGCATAGCCTAACTATATGATTTTATAGGGATGAACATTCTTTTGCCATGTTATTTTGAGAAGACATGATTGGTTTGATTAGTATGCTTGAAGTATTATTATTTTTGTGTCAATATGAACTTTTGTCTTGAATCTTTCGGATCTGAATATTCATATCACAATTAAGAAGTTTTACATTGAAATTATGCCAAAGTATCACTCCGCATCAAAAATTCTTTTTTATCATTTACCTACTCGAGGACGAGCAGGAATTAAGCTTGGGGATGCCTGATACGTCTCCAACGTATCTATAATTTTTTATTGCTCCATGCTACTTTATCTACTGTTTTGGACTATATTGGGCTTTATTTTCCACTTTTATATTACTTTGGGGACTAACCTATTAACCGGAGGCCCAACCCAGAATTATTGTTTTTTGCCTTTTTCAGTATTTCGAAGAAACAAAATATCAAACGGAGTCCAAACGGAATGAAACCTTCAGGATCGTGATTTTCCAACCGAACGTGGTCCAGGAGACTTGGACCCTACTCCAAGCAGTGCCAGAGGTGGTCACGAGGTTGGAGGGCGCGCCCCCCTACCTCGTGGGCCCCTTGACGCTCCACCGACGTACTCCTTC
Source organism: Triticum aestivum (assembly GCF_018294505.1). Classification (NCBI taxonomy): domain Eukaryota; kingdom Viridiplantae; phylum Streptophyta; class Magnoliopsida; order Poales; family Poaceae; genus Triticum; species Triticum aestivum. Next base: position 340,151,999 of record NC_057807.1, on the reverse strand, counting down.
CTCCTATATATACCTACGTATCCCTGAACAATCAGAACAGGAGCCAAAAAACCTAATTCCACCGCCGCAACCTTCTGTATCCACGAGATCCCATCTTGGGGCCTGTTCCGGAGCTTCGCCAGAGGGGGCATCCATCACGGAGGGCTTCTACACCATCACCATAGCCCCTCCGATGAAGTGTGAGTAGTTTACTTCAGACCTTCGGGTCCATAGCTAGTAGCTAGATGGCTTCTTCTCTCTTTTTGGATCTCAATACAGTGTTCTCCCCCTCTCTCGTGGAGATCTATTCGATGTAATCTTCTTTTTGCGGTGTGTTTGTTGAGACCGATGAATTGTGGGTTTATGATCTAGTATTATCTATGGAAAATATTTGATTCTTCTTTGAATTCTTTTATGTATGATTGAGTTATCTTTGCAAGTCTCTTCGAATTATCCTTTTTGGTTTGGCCAACTAGATTGGTAGTTCTTGCAATGGGAGAAGTGCTTAGATTTGGGTTCAATCTTGCGGTGTCCTTACCCAGTGACAGAAAGGGTTGCAAGGCACGTATTGTATTGTTGCCATCGAGGATAACAAGATGGGGTTTTTATCATATTGCATGAATTTATCCCTCTACATCATGTCATCTTGCTTAAGGCGTTACTCTGTTTTTACTTAATACTCTAGATGCATGCTGGATAGCGGTCGATGAGTGGAGTAATAGTAGTAGATGCAGAATCGTTTCGATCTACTTGTTTTGGACGTGATGCCTATAAACATGATCATTGCCTAGATATACTCATAACTATGCTCAGTTCTGTCAATTGCTCAATAGTAATTTGTTCACCCACCGTAGAATACTTATGCTCTCGAGAGAAGCCACTAGTGAAACCTATGGCCCCCGGGTCTATTCTCATCATATCAATCTCTTTCACTTTATTTACTTGCTTTGTTTTTACTTTGCCTTTTACTTTTTTACTTTGCATCTATCTATCAAAAATACCGAAAATATTATCTATCAGATCTCACTCTCGTAAGTGACCGTGAAGGGATTGACAACCCCTAAGCGTTGGTTGTGAGTTGCTATCGTTTTGTGTAGGTACGAGGGACTTGTGTGTGGTCTCCTACTGGATTGATACCTTGGTTCTCAAAAACTGAGGGAAATACTTACGCTACTTTGCTGCATCATCCTCTCCTCTTCGGGGAAATCCAATGCAGTGCTCAAGAGGTAGCAATGAGCTCTTAAAGCGCAACTTCCAGTTCACCAAGGAGTCTGTCACAAAGAACAAGAAGGAGTTCAGACTCGACTTCAACCCTGGTCCATCATCTCCAAGGTTTGATGGCACCCGTGAAGCCAATGAGAACAAAATTGGCCCCTTCACTAACTTTGATGGGCTTCTGTCTCACATTGCTGCCTAGAGGGCCACAATGGAGCAATCTGCTGAAGATGCAGACTCTGAAGAAGCTCCTGCACCACCGAAGCAGAAGAAGAAGTCAAAAGCTTCAAAGCCCTCTGTTGCTGCTGCTCCAAATGCTTCGACAAAGAAGCCGTTGAAAACTGCACCTCCTGAAGCTAGTGTGCAATCTGAAGATCTGTCCCGCGTCTCCAAGAGGACCAAGAAGCCAAAACCCAAGAAGGTCTCTGGGCAGACACTCACTCCTGCTGCCGTTCTGCGCAATGAAGAAAACACCATTGATCTGTCAAGTGATGAAGATCTTGCAGATGATGCTCTGGAACAGTTGATCAAGAGCAAATAGGAGGCTGAGATCTTCCAGGACCTGCCTCTATTTGATGCTGATATTCTGAACAACTTCATTGATGAATGGTTTGAGGGCCAAAGCGTCAACCTTGATGATCTGCAGCTGCCAGTGGACATCAGTGTCACCTTTCATGGAGCCATTGCAAATGAACTTGCCTTGGCTCAGAAAATTGTCGAGCTCAAGAACAAGATTGACTATGAGAAGGCACACTTCAAGAAGCACATGGACAAGCTCAGTGTGTCTGATGTGCAAATCTTCAAGAAGATGATGCAAGACCTCAAGGCAGAATTCAACGAGAAGCGTGAAGAAGCCAAAGGCTCACGCGAGTGCATGAAGTACTATGCACAGAAATGTGTGCAAGCACACAATGAAGCTGAAAAGAGAAAGGCTCTTGGGCGTCCTGACATCGACCCCAAGATGGCTGCCAAGAAAAGCAAGAAGCCTACTGAAGCTAATCCCAACGCTCCAAGGCAGGGACAACCAAGCATTGTCTTCCCTGCCAACATGACTGGCTCGAAGCCAAAGGTCCCCTATGCAGCTTCTGAACTTAAGAAGACTAGGCAAGCTGAAGCCGAAGCCAGGAAGAGGAAGCTCAAAGATACATCTGATGATGCTCCCTCCAAGAAGAAGTTGAAGACAAAGGCTTCAAAGTCTTCAAGAAAAGAGCATGCTGCTACCCCAGAGCCCCTCATAGTTGAACCAATCTCTGTTGCCTTACCTGCTTCTGCCAACCGTGAGTGTCGCCTCGTAATCCATGAGCTTGCTTCCACAGAGGCTCCTGAAGATGAAATGTTCTAGTTGCTGACCCCAACGCAGCTGAAGACATTGGTCGTGAAGACAATGTGAATGATGATGAAGTCCTTCCTCAGATCGAACCAAATCCCGTGGTATCATTTCCTGCTCCAACAAGCAGTGAATTGATCAGTATTGGCCGCCCTCTAACTCCACGTCCTATGGCGTCAGTCACTCAAGATATGCCAGTGGATGATGAAGCCATTCTGCGCACTCCTCGAGCTCAAGTCACCACTCCGGTGCTTGAGACTCAGCAAGAAAGTCCTGGCGACTTTGATTTCACAATCCCTTCACCACATGCGTTGCCTTCCTTCAGGAGGCTTCGCAGAGGTCCTAGGTCTCAGGCATCCATGACAAGCATACCAGAAGAGGATGTGCAACCGACTGTCTTAGTAGCACATCAAGTGTTCCCTGACGCCATCCCCTCTGCGATTGCTCATGAGTTCGAAGCCAAAACTGCTGACGACATTCCGTCTGCATCAGCCGATGAAGAAAAAGAAGAAGAGAGAGAAGCTACTCCCCCTGCCAGTGATCCAGTAATACAAGTTGAGAATGTGCTTGTGCCAGACCCTCCAATCGTTGAAGAGATGAAGGTTGAAACCAATGTGGCTGCCACCAACAACACCACTGAAGCCAATGACACTGTCATGGCTGAAGACAATGTGGAGCCCGTAGCCAATGCAGCAACTAACAACATTGAACAACCAGTCACTTCTGATGACGCCGTTCCTCCACCAAGGCCTCATACCATGGAATGTGCATTCTATCAAGGTGAGTTGGTAACTATCCGATGGCCTATAATGGTTCCACCCACTGCTCCCGGGCCACAATATGATTATCACGTGGAGCAGAGGCCTCAGACTTTGAAGCCAAAGCCAAGACTGCCAAGGCTTCCTAGTGCTGCAACAACACACGGCTCATTCAGTGTTCTCAGCTTCAGAGAGCACAACACTTTCTTTGACAGCGCCAAGAACCCATACACGAAGCCCAAGATCTCCTCTGATAGGTTTTGGAGCCGACAACAACGAAGCTATTACTCTTACATCTTATACAACCAAGACCAGATTTTTCCTCATAAGCGTCTGGATTCTGATGTTGTTGCTGGGCTTCCATGCCTTGAAGAGGCCCTTGAATGTTTCAGAGATGTCGGGGTGCTGCCTTTTGTGATTGACAAGGAGCACTAAAATGAAGAGCTTCTACTGCAGTTTTATGCAACCTTGCACATTCGTGGCTACAACAGGGATCCGAAGACTTGGATCCTTGAGTGGATGACAGGAGATGTTCATCATGAAGCCAAAGCTCAGGACATCATTGAGCTTACTTCCCTGCCCACTCCTGGTGAGTTGTATGAACCAGGTTGTCAGCTCTATCAAATTGAACTGCAGAGCATCTTCCAGAAGCCAGAGCCAAATATGAGCCAGATGCTGAGCATGATGAAGCCATTGCCCCAAGATGCTGAATACCCTAAAGAGTTCTTTATCGAAGACCTAGAGTACTTGCCCCACACAGTATCTCACATTCTGAGGCATACTCTATGGCCTATCAAGGGCAACTCTTCTGAAGCTAAACTCGAAGGCGCCATGAAGACATTGGTCTTCTATATTGTCAATGGCATCGGATTCAATACTCAAGATTTCTTCATCTGCCAGCTTGCTGCTTCTGAAATTGATCTATTTGGCCTGAAGTTTTATGCTCCCTAGATTATGCGCCTAATCAAGCTTCATTACATTGTTGACTATCAACCTTCAACACACAATCATGTCGTATTCCTGCCTAAATTCGACATGTCCTATGAAGCCATCTACTCTGATCTAGCAAAGAAGCCACTCCATCTGCAGAATGCTGAATATCAAAGCTTCACCAAACCTATTGAAGGCATTCACATACCAAACTCTGCTACTCCTGACTATCCCCTGGCTGGCAACTTGCGTATGCCGCATCATGCCAATACTGAAGCCACTGCCAGTACAATTGCTCAAAGGCCTCAGAAGCACCCACGTGTCCTCAACGACCATGAGCTTCTGGTATCTTTGCATCAGAAGTAGGATAAGCACCATGAATGGCTAAAACGCCAAATGCAGAGTCTTCTGGTGGATGTCAATCGCATCCGCAACCTGGCCACCAAGAACTCCTTCGTCGCACATGAAGCATGTCGGCGGTCCTGGAAGAGCCTTACATTGCTTTGCTCTGAAGATGATCTTCGCGAAGATGGCTTCACTGAGAAATTCAAGTTTGACTCCAGGACACCGCAATCTGCAAGTTGGCATCCAACACCTTCTATTGAAGATTCTGAGTACTCATCTTCGTCTGCAACTGTTGTTGCGAGAGTTGTCGATGAACAAGACGATGCCACTTCACCATCATTAGCTTCACTACGTCAAGATGCTGCACCAGGCCCTTCTGCACCACCTAACTCCAACGCCAACCCTGCTGCTCCAACATCGTCTCCACCCGGGAATGCATAGAAACTCTACATCTTCAAACCTTTTTGGTCCTTACTGACAAATGGGGGAGAAGCCTATGAGGTTGGTAGTCTTTAAGTGGGTCCATATGAGGTGGTTGCCTTATTTTGCTAAGTGCTTGCAACTCTCGTTTTTGAAACTATTTGGCTCTTGAGTTGTAACACTCAAACTTGATGGTCGTCTGCTACTTTTGCTGCTACTTTGTGATGCGATGATAAATTCCGCATGAAGTCATTCTGCAGACGTCCATTTTTAATTATGCATATCATTATCTTCATTACTTTCATATATGCATGATGAATTCTCTTCATAAATTGAAGATGGCTTCCACAAAGAAAAACCTGCCATGTGCATTCGCATTCAAAAGCAAACTACTTATATGCACACCTTCAGGGGGAGCCTCTTTTAATCTATGAAGACAATGCTCATGAACCTGAACTTTCACATACTTTTATCCCCGTTCAAAACTTCAACCAGTTTGTCATCAATCACCAAAAAGGGGGAGATTGTAAGTGCATCTAGTGCCACCCCTAGTTGGTTTTGGAGTGTTGACGACAAACGTGGTTGAGGGACTAATGTGTTTGTGAGAATTGCAGGATAACACAGGTAGTAGTCCCTCATTGATTCGGTTTACCTATGACCCCTAAAAAATATGTGAAGACATTGAAGACAATGGTGGTTCGTGAAGACATTCACGATGAAGCATATGACGTGTGAAGATATTCACTTGAAGACTATGGAGTGCGAAGACATAGCTGTTTTGTAGTTTCCTTTCTTCTTTATTGAGTCATAGGAACCACCGTACTGTTAAGTGGGGTCCAAGTGAACAAAGTCAGAGTGACTGATGTGATGCTCAACCAAATCCTATGTCTTCGAGCGAAGACAATGAGAGCAAATCTTATCCAGAGCTGGATGAGTCAGCTTTACTTGTAGCCCAAGCCAAGTTGTCGCGTGTGTTTGAAATCCGACCATTGGACACGTATCGGTTCCTTAGTGACCCAGGGTCATTTCGGACATATCAGGTCGGGTTGCCACTTGGTTATAAATAGCCCACCCCCTACACCATAAATTGGTGGCTGCTTAGAGTTAGTGCACGACTTTTGTCGTTTGAGAGCAACCCACCTTCGAAGCAATTGAGAGAGAGATCCTTGCGAGGACAAAGCCCAAAACACACAAAGCCAAAGAGTGTTAGGCATCACTGAAGTCTTTCTGTCTGCGTGATCTGAAGACTTGTTACACTTGAGGACTATGAATCCTCCAGCCGGTTAGCCGTCGCGTTTTGAGCATCCAAGAGTCATTGTGGATTGCCGGTGAACGAAGTCTGTGAAGGTTTGAAAGTCTACCTTGAAGACTTACCAGAGTGATTGGGCGAGGACTGGGTGTCCTTAGCTCAAGGGGAATAAGGTGAAGACACGGTCTTCTGAGTTCAATCTCAGCCTCCCTAACTAGACGTACAATTGTCACAGCAACTGGAACTGGTCTACCAAATCCTTGTCTTCACCGATCAACTGGTTCTATCCCTTACTCTCCTTACTCTTCAGTTTGTCTTCAAGAAGTCATTGCTTGCCTGCCTGATTCATTTGACTTTTTTTTCGAGAATGACGGGGGAGCGGGAGCTCCACCGGTTGTTATATTACTCGAAACGACGAGGCGTCATACAGTGTTTTCCATCGAGGAGATAAAAAACAACAAGATAAAGAGGCAAAAAGCAAAAAGGAGAGAGAGAGGAAATCTAAGCGCCCGAGATAAGGAAGGAGCGGAACAGGAGGAGCTGTTCTCTCGGTCCGGTCTCAAAACGAGTGGACCACAGGAGCGTATCATCAGCCGCGCGCCGGAGTACGTCGCCAGCCCCGCAGCTGATGGAGTTGAAGACCACATTGTTCCTGGCTTTCCACACGTTCTAGAGCAGGATGTAGAGGCCATCCCGCCAGGCAGCACCATCAATCTGCGCCGCGGGCGAAGTGGAGAGAATCCTCCCAACGGAGAGAAAGGACCCCAAGCCGAGACCGGCCCAGACCGGTGCCACACGAAGACAGACAGCGAAGAGATGGTCCGCCGTATCCTCCGCCTGGCAGGATGCACACGTAGATGAAGGAGCGCAGTTTTTGGCGTACAGGTTAGCCCGAGTGCTAAGCCGATCGCCAACCAGAAGCCAAGCAAAAATCTTGATTTTGCTAGGGAGCCGGGAGCCCCAGATGTCAATGGAGACCTGATCGAGAACACCGTGAGAGTAGCGTGAGGCGACAGAACGCGAAAAGCAGCCCGCTGAAAGCAAGGTCGTCGCCCCACACCATGAGGCGACGGTCATGCACTCCCAGTAGGCGAACACCCCGCAGGAGTGCGTGCACGTCGGCAAGCTGAGCGCCCGCCACCGCGGAAAGCCTCGGCTGAAGCGCGAGGCCGTCCTCCATGACCGCAGCGACGAAAGCGTTGGGCCGCGTCGAGTGGGAGAAGAGCGCCTCGTAGGTGAAACAGAGCGCACCGCCTGGGAGCCACCGATCCTGCCAGAAAGAGGTAGTGCGCCCATCACCAAGGTGCACCCGAGTGATGGATCTGTAGGTCGGGAGCGCCGCCTGGATGATCGTCTGGAGGAACGAAGGCGCCGGAGGTCGCGCATGCCGAGTCCACCTTCCTGCACATCAACACACACCTTGTCCCAAGCAATTAAACAGCGAGCACCGGAGCAAGTATCCTTGCCGGTCCAAAAGAAAGCACGACGCCGACGATCAATTTGCTCAAGCACTCCAGGGGGCAGCATATAGGAGCACATGAAATAAGTGGCAAGGTTATTTAGAACCGCGTTGCAGAGGACAAGCCTACCGTGTGAGGAAAGGAGAAGAGCGCGCCACCCGGACAAATAGCGGTCAAAGGACCTGATGAGGGGGTCATATGCAGAGACGGGAGTTTGAGATGGGAGAGAGGAAGACCGAGGTAGGGCTGGGGAAAGGTGGAAATAGGGCATCCGAGGATCGAGGCCATTTCGGTTGACAGCTCGGGGGCGCAATGCATGGGAATGAACCCAGACTTATGAAAATTAATAGAAAGCCTGGTCGCGAGGGCAAAGGCATCGAGAGTTTTTTTGAGAAGTGTGACGGAGGGAATGTCGGCGCGACAAAGGATAAGGGTATCATCGGCGTATTGCAGGACAGGGAAAGGGAGGGAGGCGTCGATTGGGTGCGCTAGCTGCCCGGTAGCGCTGGCCGTCCTGATCAGGTGCTGAAGGACATCAGCCACAATAATAAAGAGATAAGGGGATAGGGCATTGCCTTGGTGGAGGCCGTTGCAGCAAAGGATCCAGTCCCCGGGAACATTGTTAAGGAGAACTGACGTGTGCCCGGTTGAGAGGATGGCATGGATCCATCCACACCAACGGTCGTCAAACCCGCGCACAGACAAGATCGTGAGAAGGCTTGACCAGTTGACAGAGTCAAAGGCTTTGCGGAAGTCGATTTTAAACACTATAGTGGGGACCTTGCGCACATGGCAGGCATGGAGGAGGTCCGCAGCGTACACGATGTTCTCAGAGATGCGCCTTCCGGGAAGGAAACCCGTCTGGTCGGGGTCCACCAAGGAGTGGATGTGCTGCTGAAGGCGAGTGCAGAGGGCTCTCGTGAGATGGGCCAGAAATCCGAGGGGAAGCGAGCTGCTTCCGTTTTTGGAAGGAGAACCAGAAAGGCACGGTTGATTCTAGTGAGATCGATAGTGCCGGCAAAGAAGTCATGGAAAACTGCGTGCACATCGGCAGAAAGGACATCCCAAAAGGAGACGTAGAACGAAGGGCCAAAACCGTCTGGCCCGGGGCTTGACAGGCGGTTCATGTCAAAAAAGGCGTTTCAAACCTCGTCCGCGGTGAAGGGGGCCGAGAGGGAGTCAGGGAGAGGGGTTGCGTCGGGGTACAAGCTGGAAATAGAGAAAGTCCAGGCACAGGGTGTCATGGTGCCGATAAGAGATTTGTAGTAATCCCGGAGGGCGAGCGCCTTGTCCTCATGGGAAGAGATCTCGCGCCCCTCCAGGGAGAGGACAGGGATGTAGTTCCTACGAAAGCGAGCGGAAGCATACGCATGAAAAAATCCCATGTTTTCTTCACCGTCGATGGCATAGCGGAATTTCGCCCTAAGTTTCCAATAGATGACACGCTCCTTAACAGAGGCATGCAGAGCTTCGACGGTGAGGGTACGAAGAAGGGCCTCGAGAGAAGAGAGATGTCGGCTCTCTTCAATACGATCAAGGATGTCAATAAGCACGCGACAGTCGCTCTCGCGCTGAGCAGCCGGTGCAACTCGCCTAGCCCAACGTTTACAGCCGAGGCGGCACTGACGAAGCCTAGCCACAAGACGAGCGGTTGCGTCAGCCCGAAACGCAGATAGCCAAGCAAAGCGGATGGAGTGACGAAAGGACGGATGAAGCATCCAAGATTTCTCGAACCGAAAAATGCGCGTCTTGGGGGCCGCCGAGGAGATGGATGCAAGCAGGGGGACATGGTCAGAGGTGGAGCGTGTAAATGAAGAAAGCATGGAGGTGGGGAAAGCCATGTCCCAGGTAGTGTTAACGAGAACACGATCGAGGCGAGCAAGAATCGGGGAGGTTTGTTGGCTAGACCACGTAAACCGACGGTCCTGGAGAGGAAGGTCGATGAGCGCGAGATCGTTAATGAAGTCATTGAACCATTTTGCCTCAGAGCGAGAAAAGTTGTCGTTGCTACGGTCTTCAGGCGACCTAATGAGATTAAAATCACCTAAAATAGCCCATGGAACGGGTTAAGGGGGAGCGTGGCCGGCCAGCTCGGCGAGAAAGGCTTCTTTGGCGCTGTGGACGTAGGGGGCATACACGTTGGTGATCCGAAGGGGAGAGCTATCTTGGCAAAGAGAGAGGTCAACGGAGAGGGCGTGAGAGGTGGCAACGTGGTGGGAAAGGGAGAAAATATTAGCGTTCCAGGCTGAGCAAATCCCTCCCGATGCGCCGACCGAGTCGATGTAGAGAAAATTACGCAGAGAGGGGGGAGGAACGTTTCAGTTTTAGCAATAGGGGGGGCGCTCAAGTTTGGTTTCTTGGATCGCAACAAAGGAGGGTTGCATGGCCTCGAAATTAGCACGGACATCACGACACTTGCATGCATCGCCGAGTCCACGGACGTTCTAGGTACACAGCGAAAACAGCCCAGTCATGGGGGATTGGGTAAGCAACAGGAAGAAAACAACAGGTAAAAAACACCAGTAGTGATTAGAGGCACAAGCGGGCCTAAGGCCATTACACACCCCACGGGGGGAAAGAGAGAAGGCAAAAAGATAAGGCACTCCGGCAGCCATGCAAGGCCCACGGACAGGAGCACCAAACCACTCATGGCGATCTAAAAGAAAGGAAGGAAGGGGTTGGGGGAGAACAAGCTGCGGCCACACGAGGCCTTACAAGGGAAGGGCGGATCATGGAGCACCATACGCCAACTCAGCGCGAGCCCCAGCAGCCAACGCGTCCAGGTCGACGCCACACGGCTCCCCGAGAGCTCGGAGCTGGCGGAGAGAGAGGGGGGCTGGCACGCCGTCGTCGACGCCGATGCCGGCAGCTCGCACAGCAGCACAGAGTCGGGGGGAGCCCTTGGAGGTGTCGAAGCGCGCCGCCTTCGCCGCCTTGGCCCGGTCAAGCATCTTGACGTACCCCGACGGCTCCTTCCCGGCAAGGCGGGAGCTGCGGCGTCCGGTGTGGTCGACGGCTCATTTGACTTCACAGTGTGAAGATTTATATCTGTTTGGCTTCGTACTGTCTTCCATTCTGATCATGTCTACCTATCTGCAATTAGTCTTCGTGCTTCAACTGTATTGTATGCTTGACTAATGCTTGCCTAGTGTAGTTTACATTCCGCTGCTTACTATATAGGTTCAGTTTATTTGTTTGTCTTCAAAGCCACCGTGTTTTGAAGACTTTCATAAAAATCGCCTATTCACCCCCCTCTAGTCGATAACAAGCACTTTCAGTCTTCCACATTCTATTCCCATTCCGATGGTGCATCTAGCATGATGTGTTTCTGTCGGATATCGAGGGGATTCGATCGGTGCTGGTTTTCTGTGTATCTGTTTGGATCCGGTTTTCGTTCGCCTTCGTTTGAGTGTTTATAGGTTTGATCCTTCTGATCTACGTTTTTCTTCATCGACGATGGTTGCTGCTCTAGTGCGCTCGTCCTATGGGGTGTTAGTACGGCGACTTTCCGACTGTGTATTACAACAAGGTTTGCGTGGCTTTAGTGAAGGAGAGGCGATGACGGTTGCACGCCTTTGACTCGTTCCAATGCTTGTAGTCGTCGCTAGATGGTTTGCGGACATGTAACTTTTATAATTAAAGATGAATAAATTGAAAGTTTCTTGAAAATAGTTAGAAAATTTTTCACTCGCTCGTTCGGCCATGTCGACGGCCAACCTTCGCCCTCCCCCAGTCCTAGCAGAAGCGGCTGCTATGTTGAGCACCAACACTGAAAGAAAGAGCGAGCTGCATAAGCGGCTACTGTGTTGCACCAGGAGAGCGAGCTCCAGCGATTTGATTTGGAGAAGCAGCCAAGGCGTCACCGCTCTTTGGACCGTCGTCGGTAGCCGCACCCGGGCGTGTTTACCCGCATCGCATCACACTTAGGACTGTTTGGTTTGTGACTATAGTTGCCACATGTTGCCACACCTAAAATTGTGTAACTTTAATCAACTTAGGAGGATGTTTGGTTCAAACTTACCTTAGGCAATATACTTTTTGTCACACTAGGGCCTCATATACACTCAAAAAATGTGGCAAGATTTCTTTAGGCTTGCCAACTTGTAACTCTTATTTTAAATAACTAATCTTAGACAAGTGTGGCAAGAAATATGTGACAAAATGTGGCATTCCTAGGCCTAAAACTAAACCGCCCCTTACTTTAAGCATTTCTCAACCATTAGAAATGTTCAAATCTGACCGTTTTCAGTTAGCCGGATTGAGATGAGGCACATCCAGCGCATATGATGGATCCTCTTACACGAGAGAAGGCTCGAGGGAAGCGAGTTACTCCCTCATCTCATAATGCAATTGTTTTGACACTAGTGTAGTGTTAAAAAATATCGACGAAGGAAATTTATACTTGCTATCTTATTCTACCTTCATTAAGCTCCTCTCTAATATCTTCTAATGTACACAACAGTGCTTTGATTCGAAATAAACTCTACATGAAAAAGATGCACATCAATGTCATAATTTCACTAAGGCGGTCGGTTCGTAGTTTCATCGACAGTAAATGCTTAATTTCGTATTCATGTTTAGAGCTATTTTGGACAAATTTGTCATTTCATCGCGCACGATCGACCGTTTTGAAATTTCCTTTGACCAGTGACTTCATCTTGCAGTTTCACACGTTGTCCGTATTGCACATTTTCTATTTCAACGATCATATACGAGTAGATCTAACTTCTTTTTCGTTGGAACGTACATATGCATATGTGTGATGTGTGTTAATGACACTCCTTAATCTCGGTCTTCACTCTCGTGTCCTGCTACACTGGCGCCACCGTTGACGTCGTTCCTCTTGGCTTCCTCTCCCTCGAACTGTTGCACTAGCGCCACCGTCGGCGTCGCTCCTCTCTGTCTTCTCTCCCACGTCCTGCTACACTGAAGCCACCGTCGGCGTCGTTCTTCTTGATCTCCTCTCTCGCGTCCTACTACATCGACATTGTAGGCAGCGTTGTTCTTTTTGGCCCCCTCCTCTGCGCTTCCTGCACTGACGCGACTATGGCGTGCAACTCCTTCATATATGTTCTTCCTCGGCGCTATGGCGTTGTCAGTGTTATGTGTAGATGTCAACCTTGTCAGATGGACGTCATGTTGTGCCTGGCGTTGCCGCCAGCGTCGTCCTCGCCCTCGGCTTACACCGATGCCGCCATCGCGAGCACACTGCTAAGGAACTCTACTGTAACAATGTGTCATGTATAGGTGTTAATTCTTAATCATATCCCATGTATACAACCAAAACACCGTATAGTTATGTGAGTGGAGACAAATGCAGGACACCAAACAACATGTCAAAACCGATCCCCTAATGCAGGAAGCCTAAATGCGGGCGATCAAAATGAGGTGCAGATGTTGTTCTTTTTTCTCGTTTTCTCTCAGACCCAACCGAAACATGTATGCAATGCAAGGTAAATTCAAGATGACAACCAAACACGCCTCAAAATTGGTCATGATCTCGTTTCGTTTCCCGCGGAAAAAAATAGAAGATCTCGTTTCTACAGGTGGTGCTAATCTTAATCCTCATTTTTCCTGGCTCGGTTGGCTTTGCTCGATTTTAGGTTTTGCATAAATGGTGATTAATAATCAAAATTCGGTGCCGACCGCAGTTTACATAGACGAAATCACCATGCACACGACACTTTGGTGGACGATTTATAGACGAAACTGTGATCGATGGCTATAACCCCATCGAACCAAAATGATGGGTGGCTGTTAACATGTGTCGTGCACAAATCGGCTACATATTATCGTCCATGAAGCAGTACTCTTATATACTCTCTCCATTTATAAATATAAGTTTTTGTAGAGATTTCACTATAGACTACATACAGAGTAAAATGAGTAAATTTACACTTTAAAATGCATCTACATACATCCGTATGTGATTCATAGTTGAATTTCTCCAAAGACTTATATACTGTATTTAGGAACGGAGGGAGTAGAAGGGGAAAAAACCCGAAGTAACCGAGCCGTATTATTAGCCGACCCCGAACTCCCCACCCCTACTGGACAGCGGGGTCCACGCCGTTTCCGGTGGGCCGAGCCCCACTTTCCGGGATTCCTGCTTCCCCTCCTCCCCTCTTCTCTCACTCGGTTTATTCCTCTTTTTTTCCACGCTCGGCGCATCCGGAGACAGCACAGGCAGCTCCCCCCATAATTGCCCGTGCCACTGGTGGTTGGACTGGAAGCCGCCTCCCTCTCCCCTCTGTCCTCCCCCTGCCCGTCCTCGACCTCGCCGCCGGCCACCGATGGAGCGGCGATCCACCACCCGCTTCTCGCCCTCCGAGGTACAGCGTCATTCGCCCCCTCCCCTCTCCCCCCATCCTCGCCGCCCCGATGCGGTGGCCCGCTGCTCTTCAGTGCTTCATGGGCGCCACCCCTCCCCGGTATTTGCTGTATCTGCGGCGTCGGATATGGTTAGGAGCTTCCCCTCCGGTTCGATAGGAAGAGGACGCTTACCGTCCGACGCGATCCAGTCGTTTCGATGCCGCCCCATCCATTGCGTTTTGAGTTCGCGGCGGTTTCTGCTGCGGATGTTCCTTGGCCCTCGTTTTATTAGGTTTCATCCAGGGGTGCTCTCCGTGAAGGGGAAGCTCCTCTTGGACGGGGGAAGTCTTATTGGATTTTTGTTGCTCCAGTGCCCTTATTTTGGTAACACACTTTTTTTCCGTATTTGTCGGTGTTGTGGGTACTGACCATTTCCCCCCTTGCATGCGGATGTTGATTATTGTCCATATCGCGATTCTCCTGCTCTCTTTGCAATACGTTGTGTACTCCCGTGGCACATTGTTCTGTGCTGGTGTGTAATAATGGTATCTGATGTGGAAAAGATCACTAGGGTTTTGTTTGTTGGGGCTGATGATTCCCAAACGTTGGACCAAAATGTCAGTTGATGATCAGTCCAAGCAACTGTAGGGATGGAATTATTGGAGCACTGCATTATATTTTTCAGTTTGTAGATAGCATTTGAGACCTAATCTTTAGTTGTGGTGATAATTTGAAATGGTTGGAGGTTATTCCAGTCTAAAGGGTTTGTTAGTATGCAATATGTAGCATATGCGTTAAGCTGCGCCTACTTTTAAATGGACACCCAAAACTTATTGTTTTCCGTTTGCCCCCTAGATGTGAGCATCTGCTCATGCATAAGTTGAATTTGGTGCTTTCATGAGGTAAGGGGATCCATCACCTTCGGACCAGTGAAAACAATCAGTTGCAGCTCGATTTCGATTGAAAAATGTTTCTGAACACTCATCTTCTAGTATAAGAGCAATAGGCATAAAAATATTATGTTTAAAACCACTCAATCTGTTCCTTAATAGCTTCCTCCGAAAGAATTTCAAGTCATTTGACACATGGCCGGCAAACATTGTTAATGCATTATTGTTTTGTACTTGCTTATCCATTTTGGAGCGAGGGTGGGATAATACTATCACTAGTAAATGTGTACGTGCAATGCATGCTTATATTAGGCAGTATATTAGTTGCACGTGGATATTAGGTAGGATATTATTTGCGTGTTAATTATATGATTAACACTATTTTTGGTATGATATTAATTGGACGCTAAATATGTTGAGCGCTCCCATTGGAGCAGTCTAGGTCGTTGGATTGACCTGGTTTGATGGCCGAGATTAGTTGGATCTGCTCCTTAGGTTCTTTTTATATTGGTAGAGATGAAGTGCTTCATAGATCGGTTCACCTAGTTTCAGAGTTTGATATGGATCATCTAAACAATATAAATATTACTATGGATGGAGTTATTGTTGTGCTATGTCTCTTATATCTTTAACTCGGGCGCGGCGTTCATTGCTTCATGCTGCATACTGTTTTTGAGAATCGGCATGGCTTTGATACATGTCCGAGCATTATTGTATTATTTAGTTTGTTGTGTAACTAAACACCACTACCTGGATGTCACCTGTTCCTATTTTATGTTTTCGGGTCTAGTTTTGATGACTTGATGTGCAAACAGATATAGCTCAATCAGTGTGTCTGTATTTTGGGAATTGGTGAATGCCTTTTTGCTTACCATGTCATGCCTCATACCTATGTCTACTTGTTTTGGCCATGCTAACTAGTGCTAACTAGAAGTTTTTCTTGGTACAGATTGCGAGGATGGAGAAGTTGGTTTCATCAGACAGAAAAGAGCAAGTCTTGGTTGATAGTTTCTGCCAGAAGCTTGTAGAAGAATTTAAGTGAGTGCCTTAACCTAGGGAACATATACTTCGATCGCAATTCCTAAGAGAGCATTTTTGGAGGACTGAAGTTATATTATGTTACCTTTTAAGCATACGTGTCATATGTTGTTGCTTGACTGTATTTATGATAGTGTAAGTGACACTTCTGATATTTGGTCTCATTTTCTGCTCCTCTGTGTAGTCGTTCTCCAGCCCGAGTAGGAAGCAGAGCTCTACAGGCTACACAGGTGATAATGCCTTTTTACATTGTCCATGTTTCACCGAGTGTGTTTGTATGACATCTATTTGAACAGGTTCGAGGATGGTTCCTTGATAAGCTCCCTGCATCAACTCCTAAACCTGCTTCCTTGCCTACTACTTCTGAAGAAAAGCCTTTAGCCTCAGAACCAGATGCGTTAGTTTCTGAGATAAAGACTTCAGCTTCTGAAGAAAAAGCTTTAGCTCTTGATACAAGTATTTCAAACAATGAGGATGCACTTTCTCCAGATTTACCCAAAGGTAGTCATGAGTACTTGTCCGTTGAAACTTTATGCCTGGTGCTTGAAACCATTTACTAAATTTCTTATGTGCTGGCTTGTTTTCAGAGACTACAGATAAGGTTCCTGAATTTGAAGACTTGCAGTTTGAGGCTAAGTCATCAAAGGATTCTGCATGGTGAGGACTCTTTTACTTGCAAGAGCTATTTTCTCTCCTCTTTTCCTTTCCCCTTTCTCCCTTTTGTTTGCAACAATTTCATTCTTGTTTCCTTTGCCCCATTCTATTGTCTTCTGAGTAATCAAGTGACCATGAGATGAAAGCAAGGCACTTAACTCCTGTTGTACCTTGGTTTCTTTTATTAGGAGTATGCCATTGAGCATGACTATAGTGGTGAATTTATATTGATCAACTCTGCATAATACCTACTTGTTTTTATTAATTTCTAGCTAATGAGCACGAGAGGTTTTGATCATAACAGTTTATTTCCACCTCTCCTAATAATGCTAATAATAATGTGGTGATCCAAGACAGCATTGTCAATAGTAAAACCTGGATGTTATACCTTTCTTCGAGCTGTCTGATTAGGATAGCTTGCACTTCTGTGTAATGTTTGTTAGTGTTATACCATGGAGCAGAAATCTTAATTGTTGTGCATGTAGCCAGAAAAAATGTGCTAGCATGCTTTGGTTGGGTATGTCTATCTACAAGTTTTCATCTTCCTTTTTTTCCTTAAATTTGTCAGTGACACTAAATTTTTTCATATTGAATTGTGACATCAGGTATGACGTGGCCCTTTTCTTGGCACACAGGAAGACAAGTTTGGGAGAAGTTGTAAGGAGAATAACTGATGTTGTATATAAGAGCATTTTTATATGTTATTTCCATGACTTGTTTAACAGCTGAGTAGGGAATCTTCTTTTATTTCAATTTGTGATTTTGTTCATCAGAGTTATATCTTTTCTGCATTGCTGTTCTAGGAAGTCCGGGTGAGGTTTATCGGGTATGGGGCTGAAGAAGATGAGTGGGTGAATGTCAGGAAGGCTGTCCGCCAGCAATCCATTCCGCTGGAGTCCTCAGAATGCCGAAGCATTGTAAAAGGAGATCTTGTCCTCTGTTTCAAGGTAGTGCTAATGATTAACCTCGGGTAGCATTTCGTAGGAACTGAGAATGTTGTGTTTTGTTATATCCTGCCGCGGCTTCTTACTGTTAAGCAGAGCTCTCGAGTTATTTATGTTCTTGTCGCAATTTTTACATCAGGAGAGCAATGATGAAGCACTGCACTTCGATGCACACGTTCTGGATGTCCAGCGGAAACAGCATGATATAAGGGGATGCAGATGCCTCTTCCATGTTGAATATGATCATGATCAGAGCCAGGTATGTTCAACCAGCCCGGTCACTGTTTCTTTCGGAATATCTCGTACCAAGCCATAAAATCTTCAATTGTTTTGTCATACCTGGTGTTTATATTGCTCTTCTCTTTGAGTCATAAATTTCAATGCTCGCACTATCCACTTAAATCTCGCCAGATCTTCAGAAAGTTCCCGATTTTCTTTTCCAGGAGATGGTGAACCTCAAGAGAATCTCCCGGCGACCAAGATACCTTTGACGGCCTCTGCTGCCGTGGATCTGCTTCCTGCTGCTATCCGAGCTTGTGTCGTACTAACGGGAGCCCTCGAATCTTAGTTGAGACCGCCGCACTCTTATTGTTTGTTCTTATTGATGTAATGTGTCTAGTAAAACACCCGGGAGAGTAGTTAAGCCCCCTCTTTGGCACATAGCTGCTGTAACGGCTATGAGTAGGCTCCGTGATAGCCAATTTTTGCACACACACACGAGAAAGTTGGTGCCAAAGCGGGCGGAGAGCCGGATTTTAACTGGTGTGTTGGGAGCAGATTACCATGTCATTATGTCAGTGTTTGCAGTTCTGAACCTCTTGGGGCGATTTGCTTCTGCTTCTGCACTCCTGGTTTTTGAGCGTCCAGTCTCGGTACATACATACGGTTTTAGATTGATGATTATAGCCGCTGATTTTGTCTCCTGCTCTGCTCTTTGAGCTAGTGGAGCAGTCCGCGAAATGCTACATTGCTCTGTGAATATAAACGCCTAGATATGGTTGCCCTCACACAGCCCGTCTAGCTCAGTTGGTAGAGCGCAAGGCTCTTAACCTTGTGGTCGTGGGTTCGAGCCCCACGGTGGGCGTCTCACTCTTCCCAGAGAAGGGGGGTAGTATCACGGACAGTTATCTGATATTGGTGGTATTTTTAAGCATACTGCTTTTCACCACCAGTACAACCATCTGTTTAGGGACAGACCCAGTGCATAGAAGCTCCCACACAAGGTGGGGTCTGGGGAGGGATTATAGGAACCTAGTCTTACCCCTGCAAAGTGCAATGCAGAGAGGCTGGTTCGAACCTAGGACCTCTTGGCACAAGTGGGGAGGACTTCACCACTGCGCCAGGCTTTGTTTAGGCATGAAACTAAATCGTCGAAAATATTTACATTACATAATTTCTTCATGGAAATCACATCTCTAAACTTGTCATGCGAACTGCTTTCATCATACTATGTACTACTATCTGGTTTAGGTGTATCATTTCTTTTTTGAAAGAAAAACTAAATCATCAAAAATATTTACATTAGATAATTTCTTCATGCAAATCGTATTCCTGAATTTGTCATGCAGACCCCTTACACCATAATATGTACTTATATCAGGTTTAGGTGTGTCCTTTAAAAAAAGAATACTCCATCTCCAAAAATATTTACATGGCAAGGATTTACCCACGCCCCAGGCCAACCTTGTATGTCAACAAAGAAAGCAGGCTCCAGGTATGGCCCTCCAAGATTGCAAAAAAAGTATTTTGCCCCCCCCCCCCCTCTCTGCTTGGCAATTTGTGTTTGGGCCCCCTTCCATTGATTCTTGGCTCCGTCCTGAAATATAGATAAAGTATTGATAAAAGTTGGGGTTTTATAAGCTGTCTTGGTCAAACACAAACAAAGTACACAAAATTGCAACTATGCCAAACTTTTAACTAATCAAAACCCGAGTCTAACTGATGCCCTAGGGGTTGTACATATGGAGGGAAAGAGAGGAACTTGGTCGGCCCGTCGTAGAGAGGGGGTGCCGAATCCACCTTAAGTCTGTTTCTTCCACTAATACAGTCTATAAAAAACACCGATGGTCCTGCATTTCAAAATTATAGGTTTGATCCAAAAGTAAAGTGGCGCAACACTTATGAAAGGCTATGGACAAATATATGGAGCATCATCTTATATATTTTTCCATGTCCTCGGTCATTATGGTGGCTTCAAAGTCCTAAAATCTTGCCTTCATCTTCATGCTTGATCATGCTTTAGTGTCACCCCTCTTGTCCATTTTTTTTTCAAAACGGAGGCAAAAGCTTTGCCTCATCCATTAATTAAGAAGAAGTTTAGAGTTGCTTTTACAAGAAAAGCGAAAGAAAATATTACAATGGCACTACTCTCTCGGCATGATTTGACCCAAGTGCCTAGCACCCGCAATTACCCAAAGGTTGGCGTCGCTCTGGATGTTCGACAGCAATACAGACGGAGGCGTGGACTTGTGACGAAACACCTGCGCATTTCTCTCACACCAAATGGTCCAGCAGGTCAGCATAGCAAGAGAAGCCATCGCCTTTCGGTTGGGCATGTTGGAGGCCGACATGTTGAGCCACCAGTCCTTGATGGAGCGCATCGTGATCCAGGATGAGATGTCGAGGTAGTCAAGTTTAAGCCAGCCTTTGATCATGCCCCATAGCCTAAGGGAGTACCGATACTTGAAGAAGATGTGGCTCACCGATTCCAACGTCTGCTTGCATAGTGGACAGAGGCCGCAGTTCGGCCATCCTCCTCCTCTCTAGTCTATCCGCCGTCCAGACTCGGTTTTGGATTGCCAACCAAGCAAAGAATTTCATCTTAGGTGGGGCCCATGCTTTCCAAACTGCGAAGCCCATGGGCGAGCTGACCAACCCGAGCAGTTGCGCACTGTACGCGGATGTGGCGGAGTAGATTCTGTTGGCAGTATGCTTCCAGGTGATGGTGTCATCGGCGTCCACCGCTAGTGGAATGGCCCTTAGCCGAGCCCAAAGCGTGACAAGCTGCCGGATGTGCTCCATTGTCCAGTTGTTGGGGAGCTTGATTTTGGACAGCCACGCACCCGCATGCATGCCCTCCTTTACGTTCCATTTCTTCCTCGTGGAAGCCTCGAAGATGAGAGGGGCTATGGCGGAAGGTTTCTCGCCATTGACCCATGGGGAGTCCCAAAATGGCGCGCATGCCCCGTTGCCAACGGTGATGCGCGTCGAAGCGTAGAATAGATCATGGTCGAGCTCATCACAAGGGTTGTCCATTCCAATCCACGTCTTGGAAGATTCAGTCCACTCGAACCACAACCATCTGAGCCGAAGGGCCCTCGCAAAGTTAGTCAAGTCCAGGATGCCAAGCCCTCCGAGGTCAGTCGGTCGACAGACCGATCCCCAGTTAACCTTACACTTGGCCCCAGTTGTCTTATTAGAGCCCGCCCATAGGAATGCCCTCTCCAATTTTGTGATGTTCTACAGGGTACCCGATGGAGGCCTAAGGGCGATGATGTGGTAAATGACCTGAGAGGTTAGCACGGACTTGACAAGCGCCCCACGCCCAATGGCGGTAATATTCTCTCCGTCCCACGGCACCAGCCTGGCCGCCACTTTGTCCTCAAGGAATTGGAAGTCACCTCGCCTCAGCTGTCGAACCGATAAAGGCAGCCCCAAGTACTTGATTGGGAAAGCTGCACTGGAGGCCGGCAAGGCTGCCAGGATGTGGTCGAAGTTGATGTCTCTGCATCGAATTGGGACGACCGAGCTTTTCTGGAAGTTTGTACAGAGGCCCGTGACCTTGCCAAAGTAGTTGAGGATCTGAGCAAAGTTGTCGATATCTTCCTTAATAGGGGCCATGAAGGCCGCAACATCGTCGGCATATAGGGATGTGCGGAGAATGGCACGACGCCCTCTAAGCTTGTGTAAAAGTCCACGACGGGTCGCGAGGTCGAGGATTTACTGCAAGGGATCGATGGCAATGACAAAGAGTAGGGGAGAGATCAGATCTCCCTGCCGAAAGCCACGACCATGCCTGATGATGGGTCCTGGGACCCCGTTAAGGAGGATTCGCGAGGAAGATGAACGAAGCAAGGCCGTGATCCACCCCCGAAAGCGCGGAGGAAATCCCCTCCACTGCAGAAGGTCTATAATGTACTCCCACTTGACAGAGTCAAATGCCTTGCGGATATCGAGCTTGAAGAGCAGTGCTGGAGTTCTGCTTTTATGGAGGCGGCGGGCAAGACCCCTCACATACATAAAGTTGTCATGAATGCATCTCCTCTTGATGAAGGCACTCTGCGCACTGGAGATGAGGGCGTGCATGTGAGGGCCAAGCCGTAGAGCAAGCACCTTCGCAATGATCTTGGGGATGGCATGGATGAGGCTTATAGGTCTGTAGTCTGCAATCTCCTCCGCCCCATCTTTTTTGGGAAGGAGCTAGATGTTAGCAGCGTTGAGCCAGTGGAGGTTTGCCGAATGCAAATTGCTGAAGGAGTGGATGGCTTGCATGATGTCAGTCTTGATAGTGGGCCAACATTTCTTGAAAAAAATTCCAGTGAAGCCGTCCGGGCCGGGCGCTTTGTCATTGGGCATCTCATTGATGGCATCTCTCACTTCCTCCTCAGATATGGGGCTGTCGAGGTCGGAGAGGTCGTGATTGCCAAAGTCGAGCTCGTCCCAGTTGAAGTCCACATGATAGGGAGTCCCACGCCCCATCACGCTGGTGAAATGCTCGTGCATCAAGGCCTCCTTCTGCTCATGCCCAGTGACCCAGCCTCCGTTATGCTTAATTCTATGGATGTGGTTCTTTCTTCGGCGTGCATTCACCCTTCGATGGAAAAACTTGGTGTTGGCGTCTCCCTCCTTTAAGTTTGAGACCCTAGAGCATTGCTTTCTCCTTGCCCGCTCCAAGACCGCAAGACTGACCACTCTTCTCTTAAGCTTTGCCCTCAAGTCTTTCTCCTCAGGCGAGAGCTGCCGGTCTTCTTGGGCGACGTCAAGGCGGAATATCACCAAGAGGGCCACATGCAAGTGAAGCTTCGCCTTCGAGAAGAGTTTTCGACTCCACTCCGCCAGCCTGACACTAACTTTTTTCATCTTGTGGAAGAGTCGCAGATACGGCTCCACATGAGGGCACACCTCGCTCCAAGCCTTGTCCACCACCTCCTGGAAGCCCGACATGGACGTCCAAAAATTCTCAAACTTGAAGCAACACGGTCTCCTTGGTCCACTACCATCCGCGAGAAGGAGAGGGCAGTGGTCCGATAGCGAAGTGGAGAGAGCATGCATCACGTGGGTGACGAAGGCTAGATCCCAATCCTCATTGCAGAAAAAAGAATCGAGCTTGCAAAGGGTGGGGTTGTCTCGCTCGTTGCTCCAAGTGAAACGGCGATTTTGCAGGTGTATCTCGCTGAGCTCGCATGCGTGGAGGGTGTTACGGAACCGGTTGATACGACCATGGTTGATGTTCCGCTTATTCTTGTCGCGGGCGCGTTGTATTTGGTTGAAGTCACCCAGAGCGAGCCATTTGGTCCCTGGAGGAGGTTTTTGAGCCAGGAGCTCCGCGAAGAAGGTGTCTTTGCAAGCAGAAGCAGTAGGGCCGTAAACCGCTGTGATTTTGAAGGAGACCCCGGACTCGCGGATGAGGACTGTGGCCGATAGGCAGTACACCGAGAGCACAATATCAGAGGTCATTTACTATTGAGCAATACAAACATATCTATTTTAAGCAACATCATCTGATCATGAACAATGAAAATAACCCTGAAAAACGAAAGTACCTGGTTAATTGGTGAGTGTGAGCTCTAGTGATCGGTCCTTATTTTTCTAAGACTTGAACACGTGTAGCGCCAGGGGTTTGTAACCGTGGTGGTATGCCCTCATCACACATTGTCCCAATGAACTCCAATAAGTTTAAATTTTTGAAGATGTTAATATTGTACTACCGTGGTTTGGAGCCATGGTAGAGCTATGCGAGCACTGCATATGTTCTCCTGTAAGGGAGTCAAGTTGTTTTGTCACATTTAATTCACAATAGTTGTAGTCACATGTGTCCATCGTAGCAAGTAACAATATCTAATAGCAGAGTAATTACAAACCAATATATTAGATGGGAGACATGACCGATAACATAAGAAAGTAGGAGAATAGAGTCAACGTCCTCAGTCATGTTTAATTCACAATAGTTGCAATCCCGCTTGTCCATCGTAGCAAGTAACAATATATAATGATAAAGTGATTCACAATTTTTTTCCTAGAACCATCTTAAAATTAGTGAGAGATATGCTGTTAAGAAAACAAGGTAATTAACATAGTGGACATTCAATGTAAAATTGACCAAAAGATAGAGATGGGTTTAGAAAATGAAACGGAGGGAGTACTTTCCTTGTATCCTAGAAAATAGCAAAGATGTTGAAGAAGATGCTGAAATCTGAAATGGGCTCTAGGCCCATATTGCAATTTCTGAAAAATCTCTAAGGGCCCATGTGGGTTATATGGCACTAGGTGTGGTGGGAAGTTTAGTCCCACCCCGGAAGTGGAAGGAGAGTTGGAGTGGTTTATAAGGGTTTCTCTTCTACATGCTATTGGAGCTTGAGAAGAGAAGAGGCCCTCGCGCACTCCTCCTCCGCCGCCCGCCTCGTCACGACGCGCCGCGGGTTGCGGGATTGAGCCGAGCCGAGCCGAGCCGAGCTCACACCTACGCGCTTATTTTTGCCAGTCACTAACGGAGAGTTTTCTGACAGCTGGGCCACGATCTGAGACGTCGGATCGTGGGCTGTCACGGACTCGGACGTGGGTCGAGCCCACGTCTCTCCACGCGGCTGCGCCTATAAGTATGCGGTGTCTCCTAACCCTAGACGCCACGAACAGATCACATCTGCTCACGCGCACGCCCACCGTCGTTCCTTTGCTGCTGCTGCCGCCGGTGACTCCATCCCGTCCGCCACGTACACGGTCGACGGGAGAGCAGGTCTCCGAAACCACGCCCTTCTGGTTCCTGTACGGGGTGAGGGGCGAATAGGTTTTTGGGCAGCGATTACGCGACTGCTCGCTTCCGATCGTCTACTTCCTCTACGTCCGCGTCGCCTTCGTCATCACCATGTCCACCGACGCCGACCGTGCCGCCGCCGAGAAAGCTGAAGCCGACAAGAAGGTCGCCGAGGACGCCGCTGCTGCCACCAAAGCCGCGGCCTCTGCGTGGCCTACTGGAGGGTATAACTCGTTTATCCCGCTCCTGATTATTTTCATACTAGCAGTACTAGCAGTATGTGTAGATTTGTCTACTGTTTGCTTAATACGTGCATGTTTAGATCAGAGTCAGTACGTCATCAACTTAGTCAATGCCATGCTAGTGATTTACTCATGGATTAATTTAATCGAGAAATTGCCTATTTACTCAACAATCCAAAAACCTATTATGTGTAGGAATTTCTCGGCAAGTGGCTTTGCCGCTGCACTGAAACCGGATAAGTTTACCGGTACATACTTCAAGCGTTGGCAGACTAAGACCACGTTATGGCTCACGGCTATGAACGTGTTCTGGGTCACCGGTGTCTCCACGGGAACGATTGCTCCTGAACAGGAGAAGGCGTTCAAGGAGGCTACCGTTGTGTTTCTCGGAGCAGTTCTTAGCGTGATCGGAGATAAACTGGTCGACGCATATTTACATGTGCATGTCGCCAAGGACTTGTGGGAGGCGCTCGAATCTAAATTCGGGGCCGCCGATGCAGGGAGCGAGATGTATATTATAGAGCAGTTCCACGATTACAAGATGGTTGAAAACCGTCCTGTATTGGAGCAGGCTCATGAGATAATATGCATTGTTAAGGAACTTGAGCTTCTCAAGTGCGAGTTACCGGGCAAGTTTGTCGCGGGCTGCATAATCGCTAAGCTCCCTAATTCCTGGAGGAACTTTGCCACCACTCTGAAACATCAGAGGCGTGAATTCTCTGTGGAGGATGTCATTGGCCATCTGAGTGTTGAGCAGAATTCGAGGGCAAAAGACTCGCACAGAAAAGGGGCCGAAGGGACTTCTGTTGCCAACATGGTGAACCAGAAGAACTTCAACTCCCACAAGCCCAAGGGAAAGAACGGTGTCCAACACAATACCGACTTTAAGAAGAAGGGTAAGAAGACCATCAAGAAGAACCTCGTTAGTGGCTCCCTTCTATGTAGAGAAGGGTTTAAGTTGGTTTTCGAGTCTAATAAATTAGTTGTTACAAAATATGGACTCTTTGTTGGAAAAGGTTATGAGAGCGGAGGGATGTTCCGCCTTTCCCTCGCAGATTTTTGTAATAAAGTCGTGAACCATATTCATTCGAATGTTAATGAATCTGAAGTTTGGCATTCACGTCTTTGTCACATTAGTTTTGGTGTTATGACGCGGCTAGCCAAGTTGGATTTAATCCCGAGTTTCACTTTAGCCAAAGGTTCTAAGTGCCTTTCATGTGTGCAAGCTAAGCAACCTCGCAAGCCTCATAAGGCCGCGGAGGAGAGACACCTGGCACCATTAGAACTCATACATTCTGATCTTTGTGAGATGAATGGTGTGTTGACTAAAGGTGGAAAGAGATACTTCATGACATTGATAGATGATTCCACTAGATATTGCTATGTGTATCTGCTAAATACTAAAGATGAGGCTCTACACTACTTTAAAATCTATAAGGCAGAAGTTGAAAATCAACTTGAAAAGAAAATTAAACGAGTCCGGTCAGATCGTGGTGGAGAGTACTTCTCGAGTGAGTTTGATTCCTTCTGTGCGGAACATGGCATTATTCATGAGAGGACGCCTCCCTATTCACCCCAGTCAAACGGGGTTGCCGAGCGGAAAAACCGTACTCTAACTGATTTGGTTAACGCCATGTTAGATACATCGGGTTTATCCAAGGCATGGTGGGGGGAGGCTATATTGACGGCATGCCATGTCCTGAATAAAGTTCCGACAAAGGATAGTGAGATCACTCCCTATGAGAAATGGGCAAAGAGAAGGACGACACTCTCGTACTTGCGCACTTGGGGCTGTTTGGCGAAAGTCAACGTGCCGATCCCCAAAAAGCGTAAGCTTGGACATAAGACCGTGGACTGCATTAATTTGGGCTACGCTAAGAACAGCGTTGGCTATAGATTTCTAGTAGTGAAATCTGAGGTACCTGACCAGAAGATCGGTACAATTATGGAGTCTAAGGATGCTACATTCTTTGAGGATATTTTTCCTATGAGAGATATGCAAAGCACTTCTAGACAGGAATCTGAGGAGACTCCTGAACCTGCCATCCCTATGGAATATTATGAACAAACACATGATGAAAATCCCGAGGAGGATGACGAGGAAACCCTTGGTAGGGGCAAGAGACAAAGGACTGCAAAGACCTTTGGTGATGATTTCTTCGTGTACCTCGTGGATGATACTCCCACTTCTATTTCAGAAGCGTATGCCTCTCCAGAAGCTGACTACTGGAAGGATGCGGTCCGTAGCGAGATGGATTCCATCATGGCTAACGGGACATGGGAGATCACTGACCGTCCCTATGGTTGCAAACCACTGGGATGTAAGTGGGTGTTCAAAAAGAAGCTTAGGCCCGATGGTACGATTGAAAAGTACAAGGCTAGGCTTATGGCCAAGGGCTATGACCAGCAAGAAGAGGAAGATTTCTTTGATACTTATTCACCTGTGGCTAGACTGACCACCATTCGAGTATTACTCTCGTTGGCGGCCTCACATGGTCTTCTCGTCCATCAGATGGATGTTAAGACGGCTTTTCTAAATGGAGAGCTAAAGGAGGAAATCTACATGCAACAGCCTGATGGCTTTGTGATAGATGGTCAGGAAAGAAAGGTGTGTAGGTTGATAAAATCTTTATATGGCCTGAAACAAGCACCTAAGCAATGGCATGATAAGTTTAATACAACTCTGACATCTGTTGGTTTCGTAGTTAATGAGGCTGACAAATGTGTATAGTATCGCCATGGTGGGGGCGAAGGAGTTATACTGTGCTTGTATGTTGATGACATACTGATATTCGGAACAAACCTCAAAGTCATTGAGGAGGTCAAATCGTTTCTATCTCAGAACTTTGAGATGAAAGACCTTGGTGTGGCTGATGTTATCTTGAACATCAAGCTACTGAGAGATAATGAGGGTGGGATCACACTTCTGCAATCCCATTACGTTGAGAAGGTGTTGAGTCGCTTTGGATATTCGGACTGCACACCATCTCAAACACCATATGATCCTAGCGTATTGATTCGAAAGTCCAAAGGCATGGCTAAAGATCAATTGAGATACTCTCAAATCATTGGTTCACTGATGTACCTAGCGAGCGCAACGAGGCCTGACATCGCGTTTGCTGTGAGCAAACTGAGCCGGTTTGTTTCCAAACCGGGTGATGTACATTGGCATGCTGTTGAGAGAGTTATGCGCTATCTGAAAGGTACTATGAACTATGGACTTCACTATACCGGATACCCGTCGGTACTTGAAGGGTATAGTGATGCGAATTGGATCTCTGATGCTGATGAGATGAAGGCCACAACTGGGTATATGTTTACTCTTGGAGGTGGCGCTATTTCCTAGAAGTCTTGCAAGCAAACTATCTTAACGAGATCGACAATGGAAGCAGAATTAACGGCATTAGACACATCTGGTGTTGAAGCGAGATGGCTTCGAGATCTTTTGATGGACTTGCCATTGGTTGATAAACCGGTTCCGGCTATCCTTATGAACTGTGACAATCAGACTGTCATCACCAAGGTGAAGAGTTCAAAGGACAACATGAAGTCCACCAAACACATAAGAATGAGATTAAAAGCTGTCAGAAAATTAAGAAACTCCGGAGTGATAGCGTTGGACTATGTCCATACGGCTAAGAATCTGGCAGATCCCTTTACAAAAGGGCTATCACGTGTTGTGATAGATAATGCATCGAGGGAGATGGGTATGAGACCCACATGAGTTGCCATGGTGGTAACCCAACCTATGTGATCGGAGATCCCGTGAACTAGGACCTGGGAAAACAAGCCAGTGGTGAACTGAGGAGAGTAACTATACTAACCCACTCCGTTGGAGATGCAATACTCTCGATACTGTATGGTAGGA